>NW_027423190.1:95490-152026 GCF_048934315.1 Petromyzon marinus
CGGTCATTCCCTCCCGTCTAGGCATTGCGAAACGTGGACCCCCCTAATGATACATCTTCGCCGGTTAGAAACATTTAGGCTAGCCTGCTACGATCCATCCTGGGTTTAACCAGGCTGGATTGTGTGAGGAGCTCACAAATCCTTGAAAGATCTGGGCAAGGTCCCATCGGTGAGCTCCTCCGGCAGGCAAGGCTACGTTGGCTGGGTCATGTAGCCTGCATGCCCAGCCACTGCATGCCGAAACAGCTTTTGTTCGGCCGGATCGAGGGGGCTAACGGGCGAGGCACGGGCTAGAGAAGAGATGGAGTGATGTGGTACAGGAGGACGTGGAGCTGACTGGACTTGCCGATGACCGGTACCAGCGGTGTCAAGATCGGCCTCTGTGGAGGAGGCTCGTGAAGGACGCTACTGGGAGCTGGAGGCAGTCGCCCTCCAACAACAACGGGGGGCGGAGGAGCGACGCTGACAACAACGAGCGGAGCGCCGGGTGGCTAAAGCACAGCAGGTTGGCACAGTAGGGGGCACAGGTGGTGCATCAGCCAGTCATCTCAGTCAGTCGACCCGTGGCACCTGCTGGGTCTGCCCGTGACCTCCTGCCCGCGGGCGTCCGACACTTCACGTGGCCTCAAGGTGCACGTGGCCTGGCACAAGCGTAGTGGTGACGTCACCGCCACTTAGTGGCGAATGGCGGTTGTTGTTGTTGAGTGTGTGAGTGTGTGAGTGAGTGTGTGGTTGCGTGCGTGAGTGTGCGAGTGACTGAGTGGCGTGACGAGTGCGTGAGCGAGTGTGCGAGCCTGTCCCCGCCCCTCACCTGTGAGCTTGATGACTTGCGGAAGTCGTTGGATATGGAGGCTTTGTAGCCCCCCTTCCTCAGCAGCGAGTCGACCGTCTGTATCTGGTCCCAGCCTGCACCGCCGCAAACACAAAGATGTCCCGTGGAGCCTTCACAGACTGTTGTGGGGGGGGGGGGGGGGGGGGGGTGGGGCCAAGCGCTGTAAGCATCGTGCCCGGGCCTGCCTTTGTCTCCCCCAGGGTTCGACGTTTTGCCGCACACCGTGCCGGGCACGGCATTTGAGCCCGAGCGGTACCCAGGAGATCGAACCTCAGGTCGCCCCCCCCCCCCCCCCCCCCGCCCCCCCCCCCCCCCCGCCCCCCCCCCCCCCCCGCCCCCCCCCCCCCCCCGCGTGGCGATGTTTACTACACACCGCTCCAGGGACCTAGGGTAGCCCGGGACCGGTTCAGAAAATCGTCACCGGTGTTGGCCGTGAGCGGGAATCGAACCCGGGTCGCCGGGTTCGTAGCGCAGCGTAGCGCTAACCGCTACGACCACCGCTCCCCACTTAACCGCTCAAGGCATCATAACACTCACTCAACACTGCTCTATAGACTCAACACTGCCCATAGACTCAACACTGCACCATAGACTCAACACTGCTCTATAGACTCAACACTGCCCATAGACTCAACACTGCTCTATAGACTCAACACTGCCCATAGACCCAACACTGCCCACAGACTCAGCACTGCACCATAGACTCAACACTGCACATAGACTCAACACTGCCTATAGACTCAACACTACACCATAGACTCAACACTGCACCATAGACTCAACACTGCACCATAGACTCAACATTGCACCATAGACTCAACACTGCTCTATAGACTCAACACTGCCCATAGACCCAACACTGCCCACAGACTCAGCACTGCACCATAGACTCAACACTGCACCATAGACTCAACACTGCACATAGACTCAACACTGCCTATAGACTCAACACTACACCATAGACTCAACACTGCACCATAGACTCAACACTGCACCATAGACTCAACACTGCACCATAGACTAAACACTGCACCGTAGAGACTCAACACTGCACCGTAGAGACTCAACACTGTCCATAGGCCCAACACTGGCCACTCAACACTGCACCTCCGATTAGTAGAGATTCACAGAGACTTAAAGAGAGAGAGAGAGAGTCATAGAGACACTCATAGAGATACTCAGAGATTCACAGAAACTCAGAGATACACAGAGACCCATCGAGATACACAGAGCGTGGGCTCGGTTGTTGCCCAATCCTGGCGCAGCTGCCTCAACAACGGCACCAATGAATGAGCGGCCACCACGGCAACAGCAGCGGCAACAGCAGCAACAGCGGCAACAGCAACAACAGCGGCAACCAGCAACAACAGCGGCAACAGCAACAACAGCCGCAACAGCAACAACAGCTGCAACAGCAGCGGCATCTGCTGCTGCAACAACAGCGGCAACAGCAACAGGGCAACAGCAACAGCGGCAACAGCAGCGGCATCTGCTGCTGCAACAACAGCGGCAACAGCAGCAACAGCGGCAACAGCAGCGGCATCTGCTGCTGCACCAACAGCGGCAACAGCAACAACAGCGGCAACAACAGCGGCATCTGCTGCTGCACAACAGCGGCAACAGCAAAGGGAAACAACAGCGGCAACAGCAGCGGCATCTGCTGCTGCAACAACAGCGGCAACAGCAACAGTGGCAACAGCAACAGGGGCAACAGCAACAGCGGCAACAGCAGCGGCATCTGCTGCTGCACCAACAGCGGCAACAGCAACAACAGCGGCAACAGCAGCGGCATCTGCTGCTGCACCAACAGCGGCAACAGCAACAACAGCGGCAACAGCAGCGGCATCTGCTGCTGCACCAACAGCGGCAACAGCAACAACACACTTGTGGAGTGCTGCGGGACAGCGCAGGAGAGGCATGAGCCGGCGGGGGGGGGGGGCGAGGGAGCGGTGGTGGTGGCGGCGGTGGTGGTGGCGGTGGTGGTGGTGGAGTTGCCGTCTCAAACCTTGCTCCTCCGCCACCTCCGGCAGGTACGTGGCGGTGCGCTTAGAGCCCTTCTCATTCACAAACTCTATTCGGATGCCGTGCACTCCCACCTGGGGTGGGGGGTGGGAGGGGGGTGGGAGCAGAGACCGCATGATGAGGGATGGCGTCTGCTAAAGGTACGCGCGCACAAGAGACACGGCAAGTGCCGCGCGATGCATTGTGCGCATGTCCGTGGGTCTCTGTTTGGCGAGTCTATGGGTCTCTGTTTGGCGAGTCTGTGGGTCTCTGTGTGGCGAGTCTACGGGTCTCTGTGATGAGTCTGTGGGTCTCTGTGTGGTGAGTCTATGGGTCTGTGTGGCGAGTCTATGGGTCTCTGTGTGGCGAGTCTATGGGTCTCTGTGTGGCGAGTCTGTGGGTCTCTGTGTGGCGAGTCTATGGGTCTCCTGTGTGGCGAGTCTATGGGTCTCTGTGTGGCGAGTCTATGGGTCTCTGTGTGACGAGTCTATGGGTCTCTGTGTGGCGAGTCTATGGGTCTCTGTGTGGTGAGTCTATGGGTCTCTGTGTGGCGAGTCTATGGGTCTCTGTGTGGTGAGTCTGTGGGTCTCGGTGTGGCGAGTCTATGGGTCTGTGTGGCGAGTCTATGGGTCTCTGTTTGGCGAGTCTGTGGGTCTCTGTGTGGCGAGTCTATGGGTCTCTGTTTGGTGAGTCTATGGGTCTCTGTGATGAGTCTGTGGGTCTCTGTGATGAGTCTGTGGGTCTCTGTGATGAGTCTGTGGGTCTCTGTGTGGTGAGTCTATGGGTCTGTGTGGCGAGTCTATGGGTCTCTGTGTGGCGAGTCTATGGGTCTCTGTGTGGCGAGTCTGTGGGTCTCTGTGTGGCGAGTCTATGGGTCTCTGTGTGGCGAGTCTATGGGTCTCTGTGTGGCGAGTCTATGGGTCTCTGTGTGACGAGTCTATGGGTCTCTGTGTGGCGAGTCTATGGGTCTCTGTGTGGTGAGTCTATGGGTCTCTGTGTGGCGAGTCTATGGGTCTCTGTGTGGTGAGTCTGTGGGTCTCGGTGTGGCGAGTCTATGGGTCTGTGTGGCGAGTCTATGGGTCTCTGTTTGGCGAGTCTGTGGGTCTCTGTGTGGCGAGTCTATGGGTCTCTGTTTGGTGAGTCTATGGGTCTCTGTGATGAGTCTGTGGGTCTCTGTGATGAGTCTGTGGGTCTCTGTGTGGCGAGTCTATGGGTCTTTGTGTGGCGAGTCTATGGGTCTCTGTGTGGCAAGTCTGTGGGTCTCTGTGTGGCGAGTCTATGGGTCTCTGTGTGATGAGTCTATGGGTCTCTGTGTGGTGAGTCTATGGGTCTCTGTGTGGCGAGTCTATGGGTCTCTGTGTGACGAGTCTATGGTCTCTGTGTGGCGAGTCTATGGGTCTCTGTGTGGTGAGTCTATGGGTCTCTGTGTGGTGAGTCTATGGGTCTCTGTGTGGCGAGTCTATGGGTCTCTGTGTGGCGAGTCTATGGGTCTCTGTATTGCGAGTCTATGGGTCTCTGTATGGCGAGTCTATGGGTCTGTGTGGCGAGTCAATGGTTCTCTGTTTGATGAGTCTATGGGTCTCTGTGTGATGAGTCTATGGGTCTCTGTGTGGTGAGTCTGTGGGTCTCGGTGTGGCGAGTCTATGGGTCTGTGTGGCGAGTCTATGGGTCTCTGTTTGGCGAGTCTGTGGGTCTCTGTGTGGCGAGTCTATGGGTCTCTGTTTGGTGAGTCTATGGGTCTCTGTGATGAGTCTGTGGGTCTCTGTGATGAGTCTGTGGGTCTCTGTGTGGCGAGTCTATGGGTCTTTGTGTGGCGAGTCTATGGGTCTCTGTGTGGCGAGTCTGTGGGTCTCTGTGTGGCGAGTCTATGGGTCTCTGTGTGATGAGTCTATGGGTCTCTGTGTGGTGAGTCTATGGGTCTCTGTGTGGCGAGTCTATGGGTCTCTGTGTGACGAGTCTATGGGTCTCTGTGTGGCGAGTCTATGGGTCTCTGTGTGGTGAGTCTATGGGTCTCTGTGTGGTGAGTCTATGGGTCTCTGTGTGGCGAGTCTATGGGTCTGTGTGGCGAGTCAATGGGTCTCTGTTTGATGAGTCTATGGGTCTCTGTGTGATGAGTCTATGGGTCTCTGTGTGATGAGTCTATGGGTCTCTGTGTGGTGAGTCTATGGGTCTCTGTGTGGCGAGTCTATGGGTCTGTGTGGCGAGTCAATGGGTCTCTGTGTGATGAGTCTATGGGTCTCTGTGTGATAAGTCTATGGGTCTCTGTGTGGTGAGTCTATGGGTTTCCGGCTCCAGAGCTGGAGGCAGTGGGGGAGGAGCCGAGGCAGTGGGGGCGGCGCCGGAGTTGGTGGGGGAGGAGCCAGATGTAATGGGGGCGGAGCCAGAGGCACTGGGGGGCGGAGCCAGAGACACCAGGGCGCGGAGCCGGAGGCACTGGGAGCAGAGCCGGAGGCACTGGGGGGGCGGAGCTGTAGGCACCGGGGGTGGAGCCACGTTGGTGCGGCTGGCGCTGGAGGTACCTCCCAGTCCAGGAAGTCGGTGGCGTCCTCAAAGTTTGTGAGCAGCGACACCGAACAGAAGAGGCGCGGCAGCTCCTCCCGCGTCACGGGCGGGAAGCGGCTGTCTTTAAGGGCACTGCTCACACACACACACACGCACGCATACACACACACACACACACGGACACACACAGACACGCGCGAACACACAGACACACACACGCACACACAGACACACACACTAATTAAACTATATATTTAGACTGGAGGAGGGGCAATCCGATGAGCTATGAAGCTCTTTTTTCATAGATGTCGCCTGACGAGGGCGACCGTGTGCTCTACGGTGAGGACGTGCTCACCTGGTGAGGACGTGGCCCTCACCAGGTGACCAGGGCTCACCTGGTGACCAGGGCTCACCTGGTGAGGGTGTGCTCACCTGGTGAGGGAGGGCGTGCTCACCTGGTGAGGGAGGGCGTGCTCACCTGGTGAGTGAGGGCATGCTCACCTGGTGAGTGAGGGCGTGCTCACCTGGTGAGTGAGGGCGTGCTCACCTGGTGAGGACGTGCTCACCTGGTGAGTGAGGGTGTGCTCACCTGGTGAGGGTGTGCTCACCTGGTGAGGGAGGGCGTGCTCACCTGGTGAGGACGTGCTCACCTGGTGAGGACGTGCTCACCTGGTGAGTGAGGGCGTGCTCACCTGGTGAGGGAGGGCGTGCTCACCTGGTGAGTGAGGGTGTGCTCACCTGGTGAGGACGTGCTCACCTGGTGAGTGAGGGTGTGCTCACCTGGTGAGGGCGTGCTCACCTGGTGAGGGAGGGCGTGCTCACCTGGTGAGGACGTGCTCACCTGGTGAGGACGTGCTCACCTGGTGAGGACGTGCTCACCTGGTGAGGACGTGCTCACCTGGTGAGTGAGGGCGTGCTCACCTGGTGAGTGAGGGCGTGCTCACCTGGTGAGTGAGGGTGTGCTCACCTGGTGAGGACGTGCTCACCTGGTGAGGGAGGGCGTGCTCACCTGGTGAGGACGTGCTCACCTGGTGAGTGAGGGCGTGCTCACCTGGTGAGTGAGGGCGTGCTCACCTGGTGAGTGAGGGCGTGCTCACCTGGTGAGTGAGGGCGTGCTCACCTGATGAGTGAGGGCGTGCTCACCTGGTGAGTGAGGACGTGCTCACCTGGTGAGTGAGGGCGTGCTCACCTGGTGAGTGAGGACGTGCTCACCTGGTGAATGAGGGCGTGCTCACCTGGTGAGTGAGGACGTGCTCACCTGGTGAGTGAGGGCGTGCTCACCTGGTGAGGACGCGTGCTCACCTGGTGAGTGAGGGCGTGCTCACCTGGTGAGTGAGGGCGTGCTCACCTGGTGAGTGAGGGCGTGCTCACCTGGTGAGTGAGGGCGTGCTCACCTGGTGAGTGAGGGCGTGCTCACCTGGTGAGTGAGGGCGTGCTCACCTGGTGAGGGAGGGCGTGCTCACCTGGTGAGTGAGGGCGTGCTCACCTGGTGAGTGAGGGCGTGCTCACCTGGTGAGTGAGGGCGTGCTCACCTGGCGAGTGAGGGCGTGCTCACCTGGCGAGTGAGGGCGTGCTCACCTGGCGAGTGAGGGCGTGCTCACCTGGTGAGTGAGGGCGTGCTCACCTGGTGAGTGAGGGCGTGCTCACCTGGCGAGTGAGGACGTGCTCACCTGGCGAGTGAGGGCGTGCTCACCTGGCGAGTGAGGGCGTGCTCACCTGGCGAGTGAGGACGTACTCACGTGGCGAGTGAGGGCGTGCTCACCTGGTGACGGCGTGCTCACCTGGTGAGTGAGGGCGTGCTCACCTGGCGAGTGAGGGCGTGCTCACCTGGTGAGTGAGGACGTGCTCACCTGGTGAGTGAGGGCGTGCTCACCTGGTGAGTGTGTATTCCCTGAGTCCTGAGTGCAGGTTCATTGCCGAGAAGGTGCCGATGCAACCTCGCAATCGTTTGTCCCTGCCGATCTTCCACGTGACAAACAGCGGACTGCGGTGACACACACACACAAACACAGCACACACACACACAGACAAAGATCCCCCGTGTAGCCTCAACAGACTGTTGGGGCAAGTGCCGTTAGCGAGCAGCGCCTATGAAAGTAACCGGCGCTGTGGCACACGGGGGGGGTGGGTGGCCAGCAACCACGCCCGGCCGCCTTTGTCTCCCCCAGTGGTAGCGATGTTTACTACACGCCACAGCAGCAGGTACTCATTTGAGGTTGAGTCGACACAGACACACAGTCTGTGGGTCTCTGTGTGGTGAGTCTGTGGGTCTCTGTGTGGTGAGTCTGTGGGTCTCTGTGTGGTGAGTCTGTGGGTCTCTGCGTAATGAGTTTGTGGGTCTCTGTGCACGTCCAGTGCAGCACCTCTGGCTGTGGCCGCGGTTGATCCCGGTCATCACGTGATCCCCCCCCCCTCACTCTCCCCCCCCCACTCCAGTCAGTAGAAAATAGCGAGGACACGGAGTCCTGTTCCCACCAGGGCAGGGTGCCACTGGGTCACAGCGATCCGTGCGCCCCCCCTCTCTCTCTCTCTCACCCTCTCTCTGTCTCACCCCCACTCTCTGTGTCTCTCTGTATCACCCTCTCTCTCTCACCCTCTCTCTGTCTCACCCCCTCTCTCTGTGTCTCTCTGTATCACCCTCTCTCTCTCTGTGTCCCTCTCTGTCTCACCCCCTCTCTCTCTCTGTGTCCCTCTCTGTGTCTCTCTGTATCACCCTCTCTCTCTCACCCTCTCTCTGTCTCACCCCCTCTCTCTCTGTGTCTCTCTGTATCACCCTCTCTCTCTCTCTGTCTCTCTGTATCACCCTCTCTCTCTCTCTGTCTCTCTGTATCACCCTCTCTCTCTCACCCTCTCTCTCTCTCACCCTCTCTCTGTGTGTCCCTCTCTGTGTCTCTCTGTATCACCCTCTCTCTCTCTGTCTCACCCCCTCTCTCTGTGTCTCTCTGTATCACCCTCTCTCTCTCTGTGTCCCTCTCTGTCTCACCCCCTCTCTCTCTGTGTGTCTCTCTCTGTGTCCCTCTCTGTGTCTCTCTGTATCACCCTCTCTCTCTGTGTCCATCTCTGTCTCACCCACCCCCCCCCCTCTCTGTGTCTCTCTGTATCACCCTCTCTCACTCACTCAGGCGAAGATGACGGTGTACAGAACGAGAAAAAAAGATGCTGGAAGGTGACACTGACGGCTGCTCTGTGCTGCTTCCAGCGTTCAGGGGCCTGCTTAAGGCGCGGCTCCGGCTGGAGCACGCATACCACACACACACACACGTGTCGGTGATGTGCACGTCTTCTTCGAACGCTGGGGAGTCGGAAAAAAAGCCCCTCTCTGTACCAGCGTGGACGGCACCCCACGTGTTCACCTTCTGAAGCGCTCGCTCGTCAACGTGGCATGCGCGAATGACCACCACCACCACCACAACCACCACCACAACCACCAACACCACCACCACCACAACCACCAACACCACAACCACCACAACCACCACCACCAACACCACCACAAACACCAACACCACAACCACCAACACCACCACCACGTGACTTTTCTTTCGTGTTGTGCGCGGTGCTTTTTAGCGCCACAGCGCGTGGATTTGTAACGTTTATTTTAATTTGTGTTGCTGGTGACTTTGTGCGTTTCGTATCGAAACCGCGTCCAGTGCTTTTGCTGCTGGTGGCAATAAAAGTTGTTTAAAAGTCAAAAGTCTCTCTCTCTGTCTCTCACTCACCCTCTGTCTCACCCTCTCTCTCTCGCTCTCTCTCACCCTGTTTCTCTGTCTCTCACCCTGTCTCTCTCGTTCTCTCTCTCTCTCACTGTCCCTCTCGCTCTCTCCCCACGGCGGCTTGTGTCAACGTTACGCAAAGGCTACCAACATCTATCGGCTCACTCACTCGCACTCTCTCCCTCGCCATTTATCCCACTCTCCCACTCTCACCAACTCATTCACCCTCTCACCTTCTAATTCACAAACTCATTCACCCGCTCACTCTCCCCCTCGCCCGCCCGCTTGCCCGCTCACCCTCCCGCTCAACCGCCCGCTCGCTCACCCGCCCGCTCACCCTCCCGCTCACCCGTCTGCTCACCCTCCCGCTCACCCTCTCGCTCAACCGCCCACCCGCCCACCCGCCCGCTCAACCGCTCACCCTTCCGCTCACCCTCCCGCTCACCCTCCCGCTCACCCGCCCGCTCACCCTCCCGCTCACCCTCCCGCTCAACCGCCCGCTCACCCACCCGCTCACCCACCCGCTCACCCACCCGCTCACCCGCCCGCCCGCTCACCCTCCCGCTCAACCGCCCACCCGCCCACTCACCCTCCCGCTCACCCGCACGCTCAACCGCCGACCTGCTCACCCGCCCGCTCAACCGCCCGCTCACCCGCCCGTGGATTAATAACGGAGCGAGGGGCGAGTCTGCAAAGAGGCTCAGCCACTGTCTGTGTTGGCCCGCGAGGTCACGGCAAGGCGAGGGCTTAGCAGCAGCGACAGCTGTGGACGAGGCCAGCGGAGCGGGTCAGTGGCAGTGACAGCAGTAGCAGTGACAGTAGTAGTAGTGGTAGTGATAGCAGTGACAGTAGTAGTAGTGACAGTAGTAGTAGTGACAGTAGTAGTGATAGTGACAGTAGTAGTGACAGTAGTAGTGACAGTAGTAGTAGTGAGTAGTAGTGATAGTAGTAGTAGTGACAGTAGTAGTGATAGTGATAGCAGTAGTAGTGACAGTAGTAGTAGTGACAGTAGTAGTAGTGACAGTAGTAGTGATAGTGACAGTAGTAGTGACAGTAGTAGTGATAGTGACAGTAGTAGTAGTGATAGTGATAGCAGTAAAAGTGACAGTAGTAGTAGTGACAGTAGTAGTGATAGTGACAGTAGTAGTGATAGTGACAGTAGTAGTAGTGACAGTAGTAGTAGTGACAGTAGTAGTGATAGTGATAGCAGTAGTAGTGACAGTAGTAATGGTAGTGACAGTAGTAGTAGTGACAGTAGTAGTAGTGATAGTGATAGCAGTAGTAGTGACAGTAGTAGTGGTAGTGACAGTAGTAGTAGTGACAGTAGTAGTAGTGACAGTAGTAGTAGTGACAGTAGTAGTGATAGTGATAGCAGTAGTAGTGACAGTAGTAGTGATAGTGACAGTAGTAGTAGTGACAGTAGTAGTAGTAGTGACAGTAGTAGTAGTGACAGTCGTAGTGATAGTAACAGTAGTGGTAGTGACAGTAGTAGTAGTGATAGTGATAGCAGTAGTAGTGACAGTAGTAGTAACAGTAGTAGTAGTGACAGTGACAGTAGTAGTGATAGTGACAGTAGTAGTGACAGTAGTAGTGATAGTGACAGTAGTGGTAGTGACAGTAGTAGTGACAGTAGTAGTAGTGACAGTAGTAGTGATAGTGACAGTAGTGGTAATGACAGTAGTGGTAATGACAGTAGTAGTGACAGTGACAGTAGTAGTAGTGATAGTAGTAGTGATAGTGACAGTAGTAGTGATAGTGACAGTAGTAGTAGTGACAGTAGTAGTAGTAGTGACAGTAGTAGTAGTGACAGTAGTAGTAGTGACAGTAGTAGTGATAGTGATAGCAGTAGTAGTGACAGTAGTAGTGATAGTGACAGTAGTGATAGTGTCAGTAGTAGTAGTAACAGTAGTAGTAGTGACAGTAGTAGTAGTGACAGTAGTAGTAGTGACAGTAGTAGTAGTGACAGTAGTAGTAGTGACAGTAGTAGTGACAGTCGTAGTGATAGTGACAGTAGTGGTAGTGACAGTAGTAGTAGTGATAGTGATAGCAGTAGTAGTGACAGTAGTAGTAACAGTAGTAGTAGTGACAGTAGTAGTGAAAGTGACAGTAGTAGTGACAGTAGTAGTAACAGTAGTAGTAGTGACAGTAGTAGTGATAGTGACAGTAGTAGTGACAGTAGTAGTGATAGTGACAGTAGTAGTGACAGTAGTAGTGATAGTGACAGTAGTAGTAGTGACAGTAGTGGTAGTGACAGTAGTAGTGACAGTGGTAGTGACAGTAGTAGTAGTAGTGACAGTAGTAGTAGTGACAGTAGTAGTGACAGTAGTAGTAGTGACAGTAGTAGTAGTAGTGACAGTAGTAGTAGTAGTGACAGTAGTAGGAGTGAGTAGTTAGTGACAGTAGTAGTAGTAGTGACAGTAGTAGTAGTGACAGTAGTAGTAGTGACAGTAGTAGTGACAGTAGTAGTGATAGTGACAGTAGTAGTAGTGACAGTAGTAGTAGTGATAGCAGTAGTAGTGACAGTAGTAGTGATAGTGACAGTAGTAGTGATAGTGACAGTAGTAGTGATAGTGACAGTAGTAGTGATAGTGACAGTAGTAGTGATAGTGACAGTAGTAGTGATAGTGACAGTAGTAGTGGTAGTGACAGCAGTAGTAGTAGTGACAGTAGTAGTGGTAGTGACAGTAGTAGTGGTAGTGACAGTAGTAGTAGTGACAGTAGTAGTAGTAGTGACAGTAGTAGTGAGTGACAGTAGTAGTAATAGTAGTAGTAATAGTGACAGTAGTGGCAGTAGTAGTGGTACTGATAGTGACAGTAGTAGTAATAGTAGTGACAGTAGTAGTGATAGTGACAGTAGTAGTAGTGACAGTAGTAGTAATAGTGACAGTAGTAGTGAGTGACAGTAGTAGTAATAGTAGTAGTGATAGTGACAGTAGTAGTAATCGTGACAGTAGTGGCAGTAGTAGTGGTAGTGACAGTGATAGTAGTAGTGATAGTAGCAGGTCATCGTCAACATCACTCACCACTGCAACCCACCTCACCCACAACAATTCTCACCACACAACAACGCCGCTCCCACAATCATCTCCACTCCAACTACAACCTCAACACTCACCACTACTCACCACCACTCTCCCCACACCACCACCTCAACACACTCACCACCCCCACTCCACCCACAACCTCCTCAACACACTCACCACCACCACCACACTCACCCCCACCTCAACACACTCACCACCACAACTACTCACCACCACCTCACACTCACCACCACTCTCCCCACACCACCACCTCAACACAACTCACCACCACTCACCACCACCCACCACCACCACCACTCTCCCCACACCACCACCACTCTCCCCACACCACCACCTCACCACAACTCACCACTCTCCCCACACCACCACCACAACACAACTCACCACTACACAACTCACAACCATCACCATCACTCAAACACCACCTCAACACAACCCCTCAACACAACTCACCACCACTCTCCCCACTACCACAACCCCTAAACTCAACTCACCACCACTACACCTCACCACCACACAACTCGCCACCACTCTCCCCACTACCACAACCCCTAAACTCAACTCACCACCACAACTCGCCACCACTCTCCCCACTACCACAACCCCTAAACTCAACTCACCACCACAACACCTCAACACAACTCACCACCACTCTCCCCACTACCACAACCCCTAAACTCAACTCACCACCACTACACCTCACCACCACACAACTCGCCACCACTCTCCCCACTACCACAACCCCTAAACTCAACTCACCACCACAACTCGCCACCACTCTCCCCACTACCACAACCCCTAAACTCAACTCACCACCACAACTCGCCACCACTCTCCCCACTACCACAACCCCTAAACTCAACTCACCACCACAACTCGCCACCACTCTCCCCACTACCACAACCCCTAAACTCAACTCACCACCACAACTCGCCACCACTCTCCCCACTACCACAACCCCTAAACTCAACTCACCACCACTACACCTCACCACCACACAACTCGCCACCACTCTCCCCACTACCACAACCCCTAAACTCAACTCACCACCACAACTCGCCACCACTCTCCCCACTACCACAACCCCTAAACTCAACTCACCACCACAACACCTCAACACAACTCACCACCACTCTCCCCACTACCACAACACCTAAACTCAACTCACCACCACTACACCTCACCACCACACAACTCGCCACCACTCTCCCCACTACCACAACCCCTAAACTCAACTCACCACCACAACTCACCACCACTCTCCCCACTACCACAACACCTAAACTCAACTCACCACCACCACACCTCAACACAACTCACCACCACTCTCCCCACTACAACAACCCCTAAACTCAACTCACCACCACTCACTCCACCACACCACAACTCACCACCATCACTACAACAACTCACCACCACCACACAACTCACCAACACTCCACAACAACACAACTCACCACCACAACACAACTCACCACCACACCACAACTCACTACCACAACACAACTCACTACCACAACACAACTCACACAACTCACCACCACAACACAACTCACACAACTCACCACCACAACACAACTCACCACCACCACACAACTCACCAACACTCCACAACAACACAACTCACCACCACCACACAACTCACCACCACCACACAACTCGCCACCACCACACAACTCACCACCACCACAACTCACCACACAACTCACCACACAACTCACCACCACCACACAACTCACCACCACCACACAACTCACCACCACCACCACCACACAACTCACCACCACCACCACACAACTCACCACCACCACACAACTCACCACCACCACCACACAACTCACCAACAATCCACAACAACACAACTCACCACCACCACTACACCAACTCACCACCACCACACAACACTCGACAACAACACAACTCACCACCACAACACAACTCACCACCACACCACAACAACACAACCACAACACAACTCACCACCACACCACAACAACACAACTCACCACCACACCACAACACAACTCACCACCACAACACAACTCACCACCACAACACAACTCACCACCACAACACAACTCACCACCACCACACAACTCACCACCACCACACAACTCACCACCACCACACAACTCACACAACTCACCACCACACAACTCACCACCACAACACAACTCACCAACACTCCACAACAACACAACTCACCACCACCACTACACCAACTCACCACCACACAACACTCCACAACAACACAACTCACCACCACAACACAACTCACCACCACTCCACAACACAACTCACCACCACTCCACAACTCACCACCACAACACAACTCACCACAACTCACCACCACAACACAACTCACCACCACAACACAACTCACCACCACAACACACCACAACAACACAACTCACCACCACAACAACACACCACCACCACAACACACCACCACCACACAACTCACCACCACAACTCACCACCACCACCACACAACTCACCACCACACCACAACAACACACCACCACCCCCCACCCCCGTGCACACTCACTAGGCGTCGTTGGTGAAGCGAGGACTGCGAGGCGCCTGGTAGCCATGCATCTGGCAGTAGAGGACGTCGAAGCAATAGAAGCACATCTCGGCAGACGCCACCATGTTGCTGCTGCTGCTGCTGATGCGTCTCGACACTCCGTTACTCTGCTGTTGCTGCTGCTGCTGCATCTGCTGTTGTTGTTGCTGCTGTTGTTGCGGCTGCTGTGGCTGCTGTGGCTGCTGCTGCTGTTGTTGTTGCGACTGCTGGTGGTGGTTGTTGTGATTGTGACGAGAGGCGGCGATGATCATCTCCCTGCTGCTGCTGCTGCCGCCACTGCCGCCCGACGATGGCGCTGAGGTGGAGTCGTGCCCGGCTGAGGGGATCGAGGCCGAGGAGGCTGAAGCGGCGGCTGAGGCGGCGGCTGCGGCTGCTGCGGCTGCGGCTGCGATGGCGATCCCCGCGGCCGCCGACCCCACGGAGCCGTAGGGCCCCGCCGACGCCGCCGCGGCCGCCGCCGCCGAGGCTCCGGCGCACGAAGACGACGAAGAGGAAGACGACGACGACGATAGCTTCTGCTTCTTGACACCGCAGCAGCCAGCCGCCATCTCGGGCTGAAGTGAACGGCGGTTGGGGGCGGGGCCAGAGGGAGGGAGGGGGGGGGGCGGGGGCAGAGGGGGAGGCGTGAGGGGGGAAATGGCGGAAGGCCGATTGGTCCGTTGGTTGGGAGAGGCGGGGCGTGGTAAATATGGGAGGGCGGGGTTTGTGTGGTGAGAGGGTGCGGGGTAAAGGGGAGGGCGGGGTTTGTGTGGGGAGATGGGGCGGGGTAAAGGGGAGGGCGGGGTTTGTGTGGTGAGAGGGGGCGGGGTAAAGGGGAGGGCGGGGTTAGTGTTGGGGAGATGGGGCGGGGTAAAGGGGAGGGCGGGGTTTGTGTGGGGAGATGGGGCGGGGTCAAGGGGAGGGCGGGGTTAGTGTGGGGAGATGGGGTGGGGTAAAGGGGAGGGCGGGGTTTGTGTGGTGAGAGGGGGCGGGGTAAAGGGGAGGGCGGGGTTTGTGTGGTGAGAGGGGGCGGGGTAAAGGGGAGGGCGGGGTTAGTGTGGGGAGATGGGGCGGGGTAAAGGGGAGGGCGGGGTTAGTGTGGGGAGATGGGGCGGGGTAAAGGGGAGGGCGGGGTTTGTGTGGGGAGATGGGGCGGGGTAAAGGGGAGGGCGGGGTTAGTGTGGGGAGAAGGGGTCGTGGTAAATGGGGAGGCGGGGTTAGTGTGGGGAGATGGGGCGGGGTCAAGGGGAGGCGGGGTTTGTGTGGGGAGATGGGGCGGGGTAAAGGGGATTGGGAGGCGGGGCTAGTGTGTCTAGAAAGGGGGTGGGCTAACGAGGAGGGAGGCGGAGTTAGTGTGGAGAGGGAGGCGGGGTTAGTGTGTGGAGAGGGGGTAAAGGGGAAGGGAGGCGGGGTTAGCATGTAGAGAGGGGGCGGGGTAAAGGGGAGAGGAGGCGGAGTTAGTGTGTGGAGGGGGAGCAAGGTAAAGAGGAAGAGAGGCGGGGTTAGTGCGTGGAGGGGGCGGGGTAAAAGGGAGGGGAGGCGGAGTTAGTGTATTGAGGGGGAGCAGGGTAAAGAGGAAGGGAGGCGGGGTTAGTGTGTGGAGGGGGCGGGGTAAAGGGGAAGGAGGCGGAGTTAGTGTAGGGAGGCGGAGCGGGGTAGAGGGGAGGGGGCGGGGTGAGGAGCGCGGTAAATGTGGAGAAGGGGCGGGGCAAAAGCGGAGGTTACTGACAGTGACGAGCGCTGCTAGATTTGGAGTCTCTAGACCGCCGATTACTGACGGAGACGAGCGCTGCTAGATTTGGAGTCTCTACACCGCCGATTACAGACAGAGACGAGCGCTGCTAGATTTGGAGTCTCTACACCGCCGATTACTGACGGTGACGAGCGCTGCTAGATTTGGAGTCTCTACACCGCCGATTACCGACAGTGACGAGCGCTGCTAGATTTGGAGTCTCTACACCGCCGGTTACTGACGGTAACGAGCGCTGCTAGATTTGGAGTCTCTACACCGCCGATTACGATAACAGTGACGAGCGCTGCTAGATTTGGAGTCTCTACACCGCCGATTACCATAACAGTGACGAGCGCTGCTAGATTTGGAGTCTCTACACCGCCGATTACTGACGGTGACGAGCGCTGCTAGATTTGGAGTCTCTACACCGCCGATTACCATAACAGTGACAAGCGCTGCTAGATTTGGAGTCTCTACACCGCCGATTACTGACGGTGATGAGCGCTGCTAGATTTGGAGTCTCTACACCGCCGATTACTATAACAGTGACGAGCGCTGCTAGATTTGGAGTCTCTACACCGCAGATTACCATAACAGTGAAAAGCGCTGCTAGATTTGGAGTCTCTACACCGCCGATTACTGACGGTGACGAGCGCTGCTAGATTTGGAGTCTCTACACCGCCGATTACTGACGGTAACGAGCGCTGCTAGATTTGGAGTCTCTACACCGCCGATTACCATAACAGTGACGAGCGCTGCTAGATTTGGAGTCTCTACACCGCCGATTACCATAACAGTGACAAGCGCTGCTAGATTTGGAGTCTCTACACCGCCGATTACCATAACAGTGACGAGCGCTGCTAGATTTGAAGTCTCTACACCGCCGATTACGATAACAGTGACGAGCGCTGCTACATTTGGAGTCTCTACACCGCCGATTACGATCCCATTTCTCCCGCGTGTTCTGGAACCCAAAAAGCGCCACTTATGATCGCTCCGTGACTTTTGAGCGGCTTCGCCTTTTGCGAGCCTCCGATCGGTCTCGCTAATTACGAATGATCGCACCCACGCCCGCCGTCTCTCGCGATCGCTTGCTGGCACGCGGCTGGGCGGTTTTCAGTTTTCCCTTTCTCTCCCCCGCCGATTATAAAAAAAAATAATCCTCGAGGCCTAGTCGAGAAAAGTCGGTCTTCGCCCGGAGCCTCGACCTCGCCTGAACAGCTCTGCCCCCGGGTACGCCGCGAGGGGAGTAGGGGAGGGTGGGTGTGTTGGGGGGTCGGGGTTTTTCCGTGGTCGTGGTTTTCGAGGTTTATTTGGGTGGCTGGAAAGTCTTCGGGTCCGGCTTTCTGATGGCCCGCCTGCAACGGACCAGAGCCTTGGAACCGTGAGTAGCCTTCAACAAATTAGAGAAATAGCTACGTTTAAAAGAAGACTGGTAGGGAGGGACACGCTCCAGAGGCCCCCCGTGTAACGCGCGTGCAGACCGTAGAAGCGTGGTCACCGCATCTACGACGCCTTCTATAATTATATACACGTGTGTGTGTGTGAGTTTGACGAACGCAGTAAGGTGGACTTCTACACGAATCTGGCCGTCGCCTGATGAAGCCGGTTGTAATTACTGGCGAAACGTCGTACTCGGATTTGTAAATGTTGTGGCAATACACCGGTGCGCGGTAACACGTTTGTCCTGCCGAGGGAGGAGCTGGCAGTAGAAACGTTGGGTTGCTCGGTCGATGGCCAGGTGTCAACAACAACGGCGGCGGCACCACCACGTGGTGGTGGGGATGCGTTCAGCACAAGCCGGCGTGAGTCGGTGAAACGTTGAGTTTTATAAGGGGGGCACCACGGGGTGACCAGCCCCTCCCCACCCAGCCCCTCCCATTTTTGGATGCACGACGGACGGACGGACACAATAATCCCCTGTGGGCTGGTGGTGTTGTAACCAGGAGGTTCCTACCAGTAATAGTATACTACACTATACACTACACTATACACTACACACTGCACTATACACTAGTGCTGTACTAGTATACTACACTATACACACTACACTATACACTACGATACAGACCACACTACACTATACACTAGTGCTGTAATAGTACACTACACTATACACTAGTGCTGTACTAGTAGTGTACTAGTATACTACACTATACACTAGACTATACACTAGACTATACACTACACTATACACTACACACTGCACTATACTCTAGTGCTGTACTAGTATACTACACTATACACTTCACTATACGCTAGTGCTGTACTAGTATACTGCACTATACACAACACTATACACTAGTGCTGTACAAGTATACAACACAATACACTACATTATACACTACACTATATACTACACTATACACTAGTGCTGTACTAGTAGTGTACTAGTATACTGCACTACACACTGCACTATACTCTAGTGCTGTACTAGTATACTACACTATACACTACACTATACGCTAGTGCTGTACTAGTATACTGCACTATACACAACACTATACACTAGTGCTGTACAAGTATACAACACAATACACTACATTATACACTACACTATATACTACACTATACACTAGTGCTGTACTAGTAGTGTACTAGTATACTGCACTACACACTACACTATACACTAGTGCTGTACTAGTATACTACACTATGCACTACACTATACACTACACTATATACTGCACTATACACTACACTATACACTACACTATACACTAGTGCTGTACTAGTATACTACACTATACACTACACTATACATTACACTATACACTACGATACACACCACACTACACTATACACTACTATACACTACACTATACACTAGTGCTGTATTAGTATACTACACTATACACTACACTATACACTACACTATACACTAGTGCTGTATTAGTATACTACACTATACACTACACTATACACTAGTGCTGTATTAGTATACTACACTATACACTACACTATACACTACACTATACACTTAGAGAGCTCGTCATAGACGTCTTGTGACCTCGTCGTAGACGTCTTGTGACCTCGTCGTAGACGTCTTGTGAGACCTGGTCGTAGACGTCTTGCGAGCTCGTCGTAGACGTCTTGTGACCTCGTCGTAGACGTCTTGTGAGACCTCGTCGTAGACGTCTTGAGAGACCTGGTCGTAGACGTCTTGCGACCTCGTCGTAGACGTCTTGTGACCTCGTCGTAGACGTCTTGTGAGACCTCGTCGTAGACGTCTTGAGAGACCTGGTCGTAGACGTCTTGCGACCTCGTCGTAGACGTCTTGTGACCTCGTCGTAGACGTCTTGTGAGACCTCGTCGTAGACGTCTTGCGAGCTCCTTGAGACGTCTTGTGACCTCGTCGTAGACGTCTTGAGACCTCGTCGTAGACGTCTTGAGAGACCTCGTCGTAGACGTCTTGCGAGCTCCTTGAGACGTCTTGTGACCTCGTCGTAGACGTCTTGTGACCTCGTCGTAGACGTCTTGCGAGCTCCTTGAGACGTCTTGAGACCTCGTCGTAGACGTCTTGAGACCTCGTCGTAGACGTCTTGTGAGACCTCGTCGTAGACGTCTTGCGAGCTCCTTGAGACGTCTTGTGACCTCGTCGTAGACGTCTTGTGACCTCGTCGTAGACGTCTTGCGAGCTCCTTGAGACGTCTTGTGACCTCGTCGTAGACGTCTTCAGAGACCTCGTCGTAGACGTCTTGTGACCTCGTCGTAGACGTCTTGCGAGCTCCTTGAGACGTCTTGAGATCTCGTCGTAGACGTCTTGTGACCTCGTCGTAGACGTCTTGGGACCTCGTCGAGACGTCTTGTGACCTCGTCCAAGTCACCGCCGTCATTCTCGGCAGATTGTTAACAAGAGCCTCGTGCGGCGTTTCCCCGGATCTTATAAGACGCTATCGCCTCGCCCTCTCATCGTTATTGTCTTTAAAAGATTAAGAATTTAGTTTGGGGGGGGGGGGCAGAGGAGTAGAGAGAGGGGTCTCTGTGTGTGTCTGTTGGGTGTCTTGAGTTACACCAGACGTGGGTACTGCATAGGTGCAGTGTTGAGTCTATGGTGCAGTGTTGAGTCTATGGTGCAGTGTTGAGTTTATGTGCAGTGTTGAGTCGATGGGCAGTGTTGAGTCTATGGAGCAGTGTTGAGTCTATGGTGCAGTGTTGAGTCTATGGTGCAGTGTTGAGTCTATGGTGCAGTGTTGAGTCGATGGGCAGTGTTGAGTCTATGGTACAGTGTTGAGTCTATGGTGCAGTGTTGAGTCTATGGTGCAGTGTTGAGTCTATGTGCAGTGTTGAGTCTATGGAGCAGTGTTGAGTCTATGGGTAGTGTTGAGTCTATGGGCAGTGTTGAGTCTATGGTGCAGTGTTGAGTCTATGGTGCAGTGTTGAGTCTATGGGCAGTGTTGAGTCTATGGGCAGTGTTGAGTCTATGGAGCAGTGTTGAGTCTATGGGTAGTGCTGAGTCTATGGTGCAGTGTTGAGTCTATGGTGCAGTGTTGAGTCTATGGTGCAGTGTTGAGTCTATGGGCAGTGTTGAGTCGATGGGCAGTGTTGAGTCTATGGTACAGTGTTGAGTTTATGGGCAGTGTTGAGTCTCTGGTGCAGTGCTGAGTCTATGGTGCAGTGTTGAGTCTATGGTGCAGTGTTGAGTCTATGGTGCAGTGTTGAGTCTATGGGTAGTGTTGAGTCTATGGGCAGTGTTGAGTCTATGGTGCAGTGTTGAGTCTATGGTGCAGTCTTGAGTCGATGGGCAGTGTTGAGTCTATGGTGCAGTGGTGAGTCTATGTGCAGTGTTGAGTCTATGGAGCAGTGTTGAGTCTATGGTGCAGTGTTGAGTTTATGGGCAGTGTTGAGTCTCTGGTGCAGTGCTGAGTCTATGTGCAGTGTTGAGTTTATGGGCAGTGTTGAGTCTATGATGCAGTGTTGAGTCTATGGGCAGTGTTGAGTCTATGGTGCAGTGTTGAGTCTATGGGTAGTGTTGAGTCTATGGGCAGTGTTGAGTCTATGGTACAGTGTTGAGTCTATGGTGCAGTGTTGAGTCTATGGTGCAGTGTTGAGTCTATGGGTAGTGTTGAGTCTATGGGCAGTGTTGAGTCTATGGTACAGTGTTGAGTCTATGGTGCAGTGTTGAGTCTATGGTGCAGTGTTGAGTCTATGGTGCAGTGTTGAGTCTATGGTGCAGTGTTGAGTCTATGGTGCAGTGTTGAGTCTATGGTGCAGTGTTGAGTCTATGGTGCAATGTTGAGTCTATGGGCAGTGTTGAGTCTATGGGCGGTGTTGCGTCTATAAGATCCACTAACTTACACAGAGACCCACAGACTCACCACACAGAGACCCACAGACTCACCACACAGAGACCCACAGGCTCGCCACACAGAGACCCACAGACTCATCACACAGAGACCCACAGACTCACCACACAGAGACCCACAGACTCATCACACAGAGACCCACAGACTCATCACACAGAGACCCACAGACTCATCACACAGAGACCCACAGACTCACCACACAGAGACCCACAGACTCATCACACAGAGACCCACAGACTCACACAGAAACCCATAGACTCACACAGAGACCCACAGACTCACCACACAGAGACCCACAGACTCACCACACAGAGACCCACAGACTCACCACACAGAGACCCACAGACTCATCACACAGAGACCCACAGACTCATCACACAGAGACCCACAGACTCACCACACAGAGACCCACAGGCTCATCACACAGAGTCCCACAGACTCACCACACAGAGACTCTTAGACTCACCACACAGAGACCCACAGGCTCACCACACAGAGTCCCACAGACTCACCACACAGACACCCACAGACTCACCACACAGAGACCCACAGACTCACCACACAGAGACCCACAGACTCACCACACAGAGACCCACAGACTCACCACACAGAGACCCAACAGACTCACCACACAGAGACCCAACAGACTCACCACACAGAGACCCAACAGACTCACCACACAGAGACCCATAGACTCACCACACAGAGACCCACAGACTCACCACACAGAGACCCACAGACTCATCACACAGAGACCCACAGACTCACCACACAGAGACCCACAGACTCACCACACAGAGACCCATAGACTCACCACACAGAGACCCACAGACTCATCACACAGAGACCCACAGACTCACCACACAGAGACCCACAGACTCACCACACAGAGACCCACAGACTCACCACACAGAGACCCACAGACTCACCACACAGAGACCCATAGACTCACCACACAGAGACCCACAGACTCATCACACAGAGACCCACAGACTCACCACACAGAGACCCACAGACTCACCACACAGAGACCCACAGACTCACCACACAGAGACCCACAGACTCACCACACAGAGACCCACAGACTCAGGCGATTGAGGGCACCTCAGAAGTGTATCCGTGATGTCACCTTCCACAGGCACCCCCCCCTCCCCTGCCGTTCTCTTGCCCAGAGTGGTGGTGCTGTTTTCACTCGGTGGAGATGTCGTCACCTCGTGGCAACTCGACCCCGACGGGGGAAATTCAACCGGAATTGGCGGAGTTGGAACAAGCAAGTTTTTAAGCGATTCACATTCGAGTGGGAGCCGGAGGACGGAGGGAGCAGGGAGAGAGGAGGTTTTGGTCATAAAAGCCGTGAGCCGGCACCGTTTGAGAGCCTGGGTTTGAATCTGGCTTGAGCCAGCCAGTGATTGAACAGAGTTGTCTTGAGCGTTGCAAGGTGGTGGTGGATCTTCGGCCCTGTCGTGAGTGACTCGCGCAGAGACCCACAGACTCATCACGCAGAGACCCATAGATTCACTCACACAGAGACCCACAGACTTATCAGACTCAGCACTGCACCATAGATTCAACACTGCTCCATAGACTCAACACTACCCATAGACTCAACACTGCACCATATACTCAACACTACCCATCGACTCAACACTGCCCATAGACTCAACACTGCTCATAGACTCAACACTGCCCATAGACTCAACACTGCCCACAGACTCAACACTGCACCATAGACTCAACACTGCTCCATAGACTCAACACTGCCCATAGACTCAACACTGCCCATAGACTCAACATTGCACATAGACTCACTACTAACCACAGACTCAACACTACCCATAGACTCAAGACTGCACCATAGACTCAACACTGCACCATAGACTTAACACTGCCCAGAGACTCAACACTGCACCATAGACTCAACACTGCACCATAGACTCAACACTGCCCATAGACTCAACACTGCACCATAGACTCAACACTGCACCATAGACTCAACACTACCCATAGACTCAACACTGCCCATAGACTCAACACTACCCATAGACTCAACACTGCACCATAGACTCAACACTGCACATAGACTCAACACTACCCATAGCCTCAACACTGCACCATAGACTCAACACTGCACCATAGACTCAACACTGCACCATAGACTCAACACTGCCCATAGACTCAACACTACCCATAGACTCAACACTGCACCATAGACTCAACACTGCCCATAGACTCAACACTACCCATAGACTCAACACTGCACCATAGACTCAACACTGCACCATAGACTCAACACTACCCATATACTCAACACTACCCATAGACTTAACACTGTACCATAGACTCTACACTGCACCATAGACTCAACACTGCCCATAGACTCAACACTGCACCAGAGACTCAACACTGCACATAGACTCAAGACTGCACCATAGACTCAACACTGCCCATAGACTCAACACTGCCCACAGACTCAACACAGCCCCATAGACTCAATACAGCACCATAGACTCAACACTGCCCATAGACTCAACACTGCACCATAGACTCAACAATGCTCCGTAGACTCAACACTGCACGTAGACTCAACACTGCCCATAGACTCAACACTGCCCATAGACTCAACACTGCACCATAGACTCAACACTGCTCCATAGACTCAACACTGCACCATAGACTCAACACTGCACCATACACTCAATACTGCACCATAGACACAACACTGCCCATAGACTTAGCACTGCCCATAAACTCAACACTGCCCATAGACTCAACACCGCCCATAGACTCAACATGCACCATAGACTCAACACTGCCCATAGACTCAACACTGCCCACAGACTCAACACTGCCCATAGACTCAACACTGCCCACAGACTCAACACTGCCCATAGACTCAACACTGCCCAGAGACTCAACACTGCCCATAGACTCAACACTGCACCATAGACTCAACACTGCCCATAGACTCAACACTGCACCAGAGACTCAACACTGCACCATAGACTCAACACTGCACCATAGACTCAACACTACCCATAGACTCAACACTACCCATAGACTCAACACTGCACCATAGACTCAACACTGCACATAGACTCAACACTGCCCATAGACTCAATACTGCCCATAGACTCAGCACTGCACCATAGACTCAACACTGCCCATAGACTCAACTCTGCCCATAGACTCAACAGTGTTGAGTCTATGGTGCAGTGTTGACTGCCTGCTGCTGCCGCTGTAGGTGTAGAGTTTGCGCGTGTCTCTCTCTCTCATCACGGTGGCTAGGAGATGTTGACTACCTCGCCTGGTATGCAGGAGCCCAGTGGGTTTCATACTGAACCCTGACGACTGCCTGCTGCTGCCGCTGTATATTTGGAGTCTGAGTGTCTCTCATCATCATCATCACGGTGGCTATGAGATGTTAACTACCTCGCCTACTCTGCAGGAGCCCAGTGGGTTTCATACTGAACCCTGACGACTGCCTGCTGCTGCTGCTGTAGATGTGGAGTTTGCGTGTCTCTCTCTCTCTCATCATCATTATGGTGGCTATGAGATGTTGACTACGTCGCCTGCTACGCAGGAGGTCGTGGGTTCGATCCCGACCCTGCCGCTGTATATTTAGAGTTTGCGTGTCTCTCATCATCATCATCATCGTCATCACGGTGGCTAGGAGATGTTAACTACCTCGCCCGCTACGCAGGAGGTCGTGGGTTCGATCCCGATCCCTGCCGCTGTATATTTAGAGTTTGCGTGTCTCTCATCATCATCATCGTCATCATCACGGTGGCTATGAGATGTTGACTACCTCGCCCGCTACGCAGGAGGTCGTGGGTTCGATCCCGACCCTGCCGCTGTATATTTAAAGTTTGCGCGTCTTTCTCTCTCTCTCTACCCCCGTGGTGGCGGCGTGGATTTGTCTCCGAGTCCTACCAAAGTTTTCCCTCCACGTTTACAATCGACGTCACCACGGCGTTCAGGGTGTTCACCTGCTCCTGCTGCTGCTTCTGCTGCTATCCATTGTCCGCACGATGATGACAATGAGGACGACGAAGCCTGCCACTTGGTCGAGCTGCTCTCAGGTTGCGATGGGCAGGTCCTTGCTGCTGACAACAGAGCTAGTCAACAGCTCACTGAGAGGCCTTCCTTCCCAGGTGATGCGGAAAATAACTTAGGTGTAGTGTGGGTCCCTGTGTGTGGGTCTCTGTGTGTGTAGGTCTCTGTGTGTGGGGGTCTCTGTGTGTCTCTGTGTGTGTGGGTCTCTGTGTGTGTGGGTCTCTGTGTGTGTGGGTCTCTGTGTGTGTGGGTCTCTGTGTGTGGGTCTCTGTGTGTGTGGGTCTCTGTGTGTGTGTCTCAGTGGGTCTCTGTGTGTGGGTCTCTGTGCGTGGGTCTCTGTGTGTGGGTCTCTGTGTGTGGGTCTCTGTGTGTGGGGGTCTCTGTGTGTCTCTGTGTGTGTGTCTCTGTGCGTGGGTCTCTGTGTGTGGGTCTCTGTGTGTGTGTCTCTGTGGGTCTCTGTGGGTCTCTGTGTGTGTGTCTCTGTGCGTGTCTCTGTGTGTGTGTCTCTGTGCAAAACAACCCCCTACCTCCTCGCGGTGCCGGACGGGCAACTCTGTCGTGGACAGCGCTGTGGGGGGAGATCCAATTTTGATTGGCTCCTCCCCTCATGGCATATGTGTCCACCACAGGGACTAAACGGGGGCTCTGGACGGGTGCGAGGGGCTGGTAACCCCTCCACCTTCAATTAATTACCACGAAACCACGAATTAAACTGAAATATGTAACAACTAAGCTTGTGCCGGAGGCCCCAGGGGGCCAGGCGTCTATGACGTCTCCTGGCCAAACCCCAATTGGCGGAGCCAGGAGATTGAATACCTACCCTCGGGGCTACTCCAGAAACAACGAAAAGCCACTACGGGTGGCCACGTGGAATGTTCGAACGCTCACTGCAGAGGAGAGGCTGCCACTCCTCTGTCGGGAGCTGGACCGGTACCGCCTGGATCTATGCGGCATTCAGGAGGTCCGGTGGACCGGCTCTGGCTCCTGCCACCATGAGGGGTGGACAGTCCTCTACTCGGGGCAGCAGACTGCCAAACAACAGGGTGTGGGTCTTCTTTTGAACAAAATAATGAAGGGGGCGTGGGAGCGTGGCGGTGAGGTGTGGGAAGCTGTAAGCCCCAGGCTACTTTGGGCTCGCCTTCCCATCAACCGGAGGCGAGGAATGGTGGTCGTGGTTACTTATGCCCCCACCGAAGATGAACATCCGTGGAGGGATGCAGGCAAAGCCGATGAGTCAGATGCCTTCTATGACCTCCTGTCACAGGTGCTGGCTAAAGTGGCCCCTCGGGATAGAGTCATCATGTTGGGTGACTTCAATGCCCGAGTTGGTCATGATACTGGCACCTGGTCTGGAGTGATTGGAGGGCATGGGCCAGATCAGCTCAATAACAACGGTAGGAGGCTGCTAGATTTTTGTGCAGCCCATGGGCTTGTAATTACCAACACGCTGTTCCGGCATCGGTGCATCCACACAACATCATGGATGCATGCCGGGTCCAAGCAAGAACATCTGCTGGACTACATAGTGACGGACCAGCGAATGCGAGCCCATGTCCTTGACACCAGGACCTACCGTGGAGCTGATCTGCCCTCTGACCATCGACTAGTCATCTGTAAGATGCGCCTGCCATTCTTCCACTCCGGTGGTGGGTGTACACCCAGGACCCCATTCCAACCTAAAGTGGCCTGGTCTCAGTTATCTGATGAAAGTTGCAAGCGAGAATTTCATCATCGCTTGCGGCTGGGATTGGCATCGTCCCCGACTCCTCCTGATGTCGAGGGTAAATGGGCGAGGTTTAGGACTGTGACTCATGCAGCTGCAATGGCTGCTTTGGGTACGCGGTCCATACCTCCCCAGACACCCTGGATGACAGAGGAGTTGTTCAGGATGGTTGAGAAAAAGCGACAGGCCCACTGTCATCGGCTACAGAATCCCACGTCAGAGAATGAGGAGGCTTACCGCAGCCTTCGCTCGGAGGTTCGGAGAGCCGTGAGGCGCTGCAAGGATGGGTGGTGGTCGCGGGTTGCTGAGGAGATGGAGTCTGCCTCAGTGGCCCGTGATCACAAATCTCTATTTAACTCCATCAAAAAAGTAACCTGCAGCGCCACACCTATTACCATCATTAGGGGAAAAAACGGTGATCCAATTTCCGACCCCCAGGAACAGGTTCGCAGATTTGCTGAGCATTTCTGTGAGGTCCTGGGGGAGGGAAAATCCCTCAGCCAGGAAAACACCGTGGCACAAAGTGAGGATGACCCTGCTGAGGCTGCGGTGCCTCAAATATTGGATGAAGTCACCCCCTGTGAGTGGCTGGCTGAGGTGCCATCTGCTGAGGAAGTATTGAAGGCGATCCGGAGTCTGAGACCAGGAAAGGCAGCGGGCAGAGATGATCTCCCAAGCGAAATGCTGAGGGAGGGTGGCGTTTGTGCACAGACTGCCCTATATGACATCATAACAACAGTCTGGACCACTGGACGGGTTCCGCAGGATTGGAAGGATGCCCTGGTGGTCCCCCTTTTTAAGAAGGGGGACCGCACAGACTGTAACAACTACAGGGGCATCTCACTCCTCAGTGTGCCGGGAAAGGTCCTGGCAAGGATTATTCAGCATCGCCTTGCCAGGCACGCTGAGGAGAGGCTTGCGGAGCCCCAATGCGGTTTCAGGAAAGGGCGGTCCTGCACAGATGCCATATTTTCTGTCCGTCTGCTACAGCAGAGGTGTAGGGAATTCCAACAAGACCTACATCTCTGCTTTATTGACCTGGTCAAGGCCTATGATACCATCAGTAGGCCTGGGCTCTGGGTCGTTCTTCGTGCTTTTGGAGTACCTGACCCTCTGCTCACGATCATTAAGGACCTTCATGATGGTGAGCGGGCCCGGGTAAAACTACGTGGCCGGGAGTCAGAGCCATTCCCTGTACACCTTGGGGTGTGACAGGGATGTCCTCTGGCTCCCACATTATTTAACATCTATTTTGACCACGTAGTTCGTGAAGCCTTCAATAGCTGTACCGGGGGAATCTCCATATGGTACAGATATAATGGGAGGCTAATCGATGCCCGGGTGCGGTCAAGGGATGGCTCCCTATTGCTCAACCACGTTATGTATGCTGATGACTTGGTAATAGCTGCTCAGTCAGAGGAGGAGTTGGAGACGCTGCTGCTGAGACTGGAGCGTGCCACTAAGAGGTGGGGCCTTACCATCAGCCCCACCAAAACTAAGCACCTGCCTGGGTATTTTGTACCATCGGACACTCCACCCCCACAACTCCCAATCGGTGATGGGGCAGTTGTGGAGAGAGTGGAGAGTTTCCCATACCTGGGCAGTGTGCTTATGACTGGCTCCAGTTTAACAGCAGAGGTCTCACTCCGAATCAGTCGAGCGGCAATATCTTTTCATCGGTTGCGTAACGCTGTGTGGAAGCTACCTGGTCTGTCGCTCCGCACTAAGCTTCAGGTCTTCTCGGCCACGGTCATTCCCTCCCTTCTCTACGCTTGCGAAACGTGGACCCCCCTAATGGAACATCTTCGCCGGTTAGAAACATTTAGGCTGGCCTGCCTACGATCCATCCTGGGTTTAACCAGACTGGATTGTGTGAGAAGCTCACAAATCCTTGAAAGATCTGGGCAGGGTCCCATCGGTGAGCTCCTCCGGCAGGCAAGGCTGCGATGGCTGGGTCATGTAGCCCGCATGCCCAGCCACCGCATGCCGAAACAGCTTTTGTTTGGCCGGATTGAGGGGGCTAAGCGGGCGCGGCACGGGCTAGAGAAGAGATGGAGTGATGTGGAACAGGAGGACGTGGAGCTGAGTGGACTTGCCGATGACTGGTACCAGCGGTGTCAAGATCGGCCTCTGTGGAGGAGGCTCGTGAAGGATGCTACTGGGCAGTTGGAGGCAGTCGCCCTCCAACAACAACGGAGGGCGGAGGAGCGACGCTCACAACAGCGAGCGGAGCGCCGGGTGGCTAAAGCACAGCAGGTTGGCACAGTAGGGGGCACAGGTGGTGCATCAGCCAGTCATCTCAGTCAGTCGACCCGTGGCACCTGGGTCTGCCCCGTGACCACCTGCCAGCGGGCGTTCGACACTTCACGTGGCCTCAGGGTGCACATAGCCTGGCACAAGCGTCGTGGTGACGTCGCCGCCACTTAGTGGCGAATGGCGGTTGTTGTTGTTGTTGTCTCTGTGCGTGGGTCTCTGTGTGTGGGTCTCTGTGTGTGTGTCTCTGTGGGTCTCTGTGTGTGTGTCTCTGTGGGTCTCTGTGTGTGGGTCTCTGTGTGGGTCTCTTTGTGTGTGGGGGTCTCTGTGTGTGTGGGTCTCTGTGTGTGTGGGTCTCTGTGTGTGGGGGTCTCTGTGTGTGGGTCTCTGTGTGTGTGGGTCTCGAATGTGTGTGTGGGTCTCTGTGTGTGGGTCTCTGTGTGTGTGGGTCTCTGTGTGTGTGGGTCTCTGTGCGTCGGTCTCTGTGGGTCTCTGTGTGTGGGTCTCTGTGTGTGGGGGTCTCTGTGTGTGTGGGTCTCTGTGTGTGTGTCTCTGTGCGTGGGTCTCTGTGTGTGGGTCTCTATGGGTTTCTGATGGTAATTTTTAGTCTCTGCTTCTATGAGTCTCGGGTCACTGTGGGTCTCTATGGGTCTCTGTGGGTCTCTATGGGTCTCTATGGGTCTCGATGGGTCTCTATGGGCCTCTATGGGTCTCTATGGGTCTCTGTGGGTCTCGATGGGTCTCCGTGAGTGTGGATCTCTGTGGGTCGGTAGGTCTCTCTCGGTCTCTATGGGTCTCTGTGGGTCTCTGTAGGTTTCTATGGGTCTCTGTGGGTCTCGATGGGTCTCCGTGGGTGTGGATCTCTGTGGGTTGATAGGTCTCTCTCGGTCTCTATGGGTCTCTGTGGGTCTCTGTGGGTCTCTATGGGTCTCTGTGGGTCTCTATGGGTCTCTGTGGGTCTCGATGGGTCTCCGTGGGTGTGGATCTCTGTGGGTCGGTAGGTCTCTCTCGGTCTCTCTCGGTCTCTATGGGTCTCTGTGGGTCTCTGTGGGTATCTATGGGTCTCTGGGTCTCTAAGGGTCTCTGTGGGTCTCTGGGTCTCTATGGGCCTCTATGGGTCTCTGTGGGTCTCTATGGGTCTCTGTGGGTCTCTCTGTCCCAGTGGTCTCGTGGATTTATTTTCTCAAAGTCCTTCGATTTCCCCCCACCCCCACCCCTCCGTATTTATAATCGACGTCACGCGTTGAGAGCACTTGTTCTGCTGCTGTAAATGTCCACGTGGTGGTGGTGGTGGTGATGATGATGGTGGTGGTGATAAGCCAATTGGTTGAGCTGCGATTTGTGACTGCCAGAATCACGTGGCATGTCGGTAAGGGCCCTATACCTGGTGTCATAAAAAATGACAGTTGGTAGATTTTGATTTAAAGCTTTCGTGACTGCAACACAAGCAATCATCATCGCCAGGCGATGATGATTGCTTGTGTTGCAGTCGAAACGTCGTGATAATTGTATTGTTTTATGTTTTTTTATGATACTACTACTACTGATGATGATGCTGATACTACTACTATTGATGATACTACCACTGATGATGATGCTGATACTACAACTGATGATGCTTCTACTGATGATACTACCACTGATGATGATGCTGATACTACAACTGATGATACTGCTACTGATGATACTACCACTGATGATACTACTACTGATGATACTACTACTGATGATACTACTACTGATGATGCTACCACTGATGATACTACCACTGATGATACTACCACTGATGATACTACCACTGATGATACTACCACTGATGATACTACTACTGATGATGCAACTACTGATGATACTACTACTGATGATACTACCACTGATGATACCACTACTGATGATACTACCACTGATGATACTACTACTGATGATACTACTACTGATGATACTACCACTGATGATACAACTACTGATAATACAACTACTGATGATACTACTACTGATGATACTATCACTGATGATACTACTGATGATACTACCACTGATGATACTACCACTGATGATACTACTACTGATGATACTACCACTGATGATACTACTACTGTTGATACTACCACTGATGATACTACTACTGATGATACTACTACTGATGATACTACCACAGATGATACTACTACTGATGATACTACTACTGATGATACTACCACTGATGATACTACTGATGATACAACCACTGATGATACTACTAATGATGATACAACTACTGATGATACTACTACTGATGATACTACCACTGATGATACTACTGATGATACAACCACTGATGATACTACTAATGATGATGCAACTACTGATGATACTACTACTGATGATACTACCACTGATGATACTACTACTGTTGATACTACCACTGATGATACTACTACTGATGATACTACTACTGATGATACTACCACTGATGATACTACTACTGATGATACTACTACTGATGATACTACCACTGATGATACTACTGATGATACAACCACTGATGATACTACTAATGATGATACTACTACTGATGATACTACCACTGATGATACTACTGATGATACTACCACTGATGATACTACTGAAGATACTACCACTGATGATACTACCACTGATGATACTACTACTGATGATACTACCACTGATGATACTACCACTGATTATACTACTACTGATGATACTACTGATGATACTACCACTGATGATACTACTACTGATGATTCTACTACTGATGATACTACCACTGATGATGCTACCACTGATGATGATACTACTACTAATGATGATACTACTACTGATGATTGCTTGTGTTGCAGTCGAAACGTCGTGATAATTTTATTGTTTTATATTTTTATTATTTTATTGTTTCCTTTCTACGTGGTGACTTTACCGGAAGAGCCAAGATTATAGTTGGTAGCTTTACACTCCACTCGCAGGTCAGTGGCGTCAATGATCAACGCTGCAGTGTTGTGTGGTCTCTCCGCTCAGCGCCGAGATGTTGACTACCTCGCTGGGTATACAGGAGGTCGTGGGTTCAATCCCAACCCTGCTGCTGCATATTTGGAGTCTGTGTGTCTCTCTTCCATCATCATCATCGCGGTGGCTAAAATATGTTAACTACCTCACCTGATATACATGATTTTTTAAATTTAATTTTTATTTAAAGCTTTCGTGACTGCAGGGATTCACATTCTTGGTTCTTTCGGTAAAGTCACCACCACGTAGAAGGGAAACAATAAAATAATAAAAATATAAAACAATAAAATTCTCACGACGTTTCGACTGCAACACAAGAACCAATCATCATCAGTTGGGGAAACCACTACAAGAAAATCTGATATACATGAGATCGTGGGTTCGATCCCAATGCTGCTGCTGTATATTTGGAGTCTGCGTGTCTCCCATCATCATCATCACGGTGGCTAAAATATGTTAACTACCTCTCCTGATATACATGAGATTGTGGGTTCGATCCCAACGCTGCTGTTGTATATTTGGAGTCTGCGTCTCTCTCCCATCATCATCACGGTGGCTAAAATATGTTAACTACCTCACCTGATATACATGAGATTGTGGGTTCGGTCCCAACGCTGCTGTTGTATATTTGGAGTCTGCATCTCTCTCCCATCATCATCACGGTGGCTAAAGTATGTTAACTACCTCACCTGATATACATGAGGTCGTGGGTTCGATCCCAACGCTGCTGTTGTATATTTGGAGTCTGCGTATCTCTCCCATCATCATCATCACGGTGGATAAAATATGTTAACTACCTCACCTGATATACATGAGTTTGTGGGTTTGATCCCAACACTGCTGCTGTCTCTCTCCGTGCTCGCGTGGAGTGTGGGTCTCTCAGGGTTTCTATAGGTCTTGTTGGGTCTCAGTCTCTATTAGTCTCTGGATCTCTATGGGTCTCTGTGGGTCTCTATGAGTCTCTGTGGATCTCTGTGGGTCTCTATGAGTCTCTGTGGATCTCTGTGGGTCTCTATGGGTCTCTATGAGTCTCTGTGGATCTCTATGGGTCTCTATGAGTCTCTGTGGGTCTCTGTGGGTCTCTATGGGTCTCTATGAGTCTCTGTGGGTCTCTGTGGGTCTCTATGGGTCTCTGGATCTCTGTGGGTCTCTATGGGTCTCTATGAATATCTGGATCTCTGTGGGTCTCTATGAGTCTATGGATCTCTGTGGGTCTCTGTGGGTCTCTGGATCTCTGTGGGTCTCTATGGGTCTCTATGAGTCTATGGATCTCTGTGGGTCTCTGTGGGTCTCTGTGGGTCTCTATGAGTCTCTGGATCTCTGTGGGTCTCTATGGGTCTCTATGAATATCTGGATCTCTGTGGGTCTCTATGAGTCTATGGATCTCTGTGGGTCTCTGTGGGTCTCTGGATCTCTGTGGGTCTCTATGGGTCTCTATGAGTCTATGGATCTCTGTGGGTCTCTGTGGGTCTCTGTGGGTCTCTATGAGTCTCTGGATCTCTATGCGTCTCTATGGGTCTCTATGCGTCTATGGATCTCTGTGGGTCTCTGTGGGTCTCTGTGGGTCTCTATGAGTCTCTGGATCTCTGTGGGTCTCTATGGGTCTCTATGAATATCTGGATCTCTGTGGGTCTCTATGAGTCTATGGATCTCTGTGGGTCTCTGTGGGTCTCTGGATCTCTGTGGGTCTCTATGGGTCTCTATGAGTCTATGGATCTCTGTGGGTCTCTGTGGGTCTCTGTGGGTCTCTATGAGTCTCTGGATCTCTATGCGTCTCTATGGGTCTCTATGCGTCTCTGTGGATCTCTATGGGTCTCTGTGCGTCTCTATCGCTCTCTGTGGGTCTCTGTGCATCTCTATCACTCTCTGCGGGTCTCTATGCGTCTCTGTGCGTCTCTATGGGTCTCTATGGGTCTCTGTGGGTCTCTATGCGTCTCTGGGTCTCTATGGGTCTCTGTGGGTCTCTGTGGGTCTCTATGCGTCTCTGTGCGTCTCTATGGGTCTCTGCGGGTCTCTATGTGTCTCTGTGCGTCTCTGGGTCTCTATGGGTCTCTATGGGTCTCTGTGCGTCTCTGTGGGTCTCCCTGGGGGCCTTACAACTGGTGAAATAAAAGTTTACAGCTTTACTGTCCACTTGCAGGCGAGCGGCGTCAATTATCAACCCCGCGGTGTTGTGGGGTCCCCCGCTCAGCGCCGCGGGCGGCGCGTACTCAGGGTCACCGCAGTGGCTAGGAGATGTTAACTACCTCGCCAGGTACACAGGAGGTCGTGGGTTCGATCACAACCCTGATGACTGCCTGCTGCTGCTGTATATTTGGAGTTTGCGTGTCTCTGTCATCGTCATCACGGTGGATAGGAGATGTTAACTACCTCGCCTGGTACACAGGAAGTCGTGGGTTCGATCACAACCCTGATGACTGCCTGCTGCTGCTGTATATTTGGAGTTTGCGTGTCTCTGTCATCGTCATCACGGTGGATAGGAGATGTTAACTACCTCGCCTGGTACACAGGAAGTCGTGGGTTCGATCACAACCCTGATGACTGCCTGCTGCTGCTGCTGTATATTTGGAGTTTGTGTGTCTCTCTCTCATCGTCATCACGGTGGCTAGGAGATGTTAACTACCTCGCCTGGTACACAGGAGGTCGTGGGTTCGATCACAACCCTGATGACTGCCTGCTGCTGCTGCTGTATATTTGGAGTTTGCGTGTCTCTCTCTCATCGTCATCACGGTGGCTAGGAGATGTTGACTACCTCGCCTGGTACACAGGAGGTCGTGGTTTCGATCACAACCCTGATGACTGCCTGCTGCTGCTGCTGCTGTAGATTTGGAGTTTGCGTGTCTCTCTCTCATCGTCATCACGGTGGCTAGGAGATGTTGACTACCTCGCCTGGTACACAGGAGGTCGTGGGTTCGATCACAACCCTGATGACTGCCTGCTGCTGCTGCTGTAGATTTGGAGTTTGCGTGTCTCTCTCTCATCATCATCACGGTGGCTAGGAGATGTTAACTACCTCGCCAGGTACACAGGAGGTCGTGGGTTCGATCACAACCCTGATGACTGCCTGCTGCTGCTGTATATTTGGAGTTTGCGTGTCTCTGTCATCGTCATCACGGTGGATAGGAGATGTTAACTACCTCGCCTGGTACACAGGAAGTCGTGGGTTCGATCACAACCCTGATGACTGCCTGCTGCTGCTGTATATTTGGAGTTTGCGTGTCTCTGTCATCGTCATCACGGTGGATAGGAGATGTTAACTACCTCGCCTGGTACACAGGAAGTCGTGGGTTCGATCACAACCCTGATGACTGCCTGCTGCTGCTGCTGTATATTTGGAGTTTGTGTGTCTCTCTCTCATCGTCATCACGGTGGCTAGGAGATGTTAACTACCTCGCCTGGTACACAGGAGGTCGTGGGTTCGATCACAACCCTGATGACTGCCTGCTGCTGCTGCTGTATATTTGGAGTTTGCGTGTCTCTCTCTCATCGTCATCACGGTGGCTAGGAGATGTTGACTACCTCGCCTGGTACACAGGAGGTCGTGGTTTCGATCACAACCCTGATGACTGCCTGCTGCTGCTGCTGCTGTAGATTTGGAGTTTGCGTGTCTCTCTCTCATCGTCATCACGGTGGCTAGGAGATGTTGACTACCTCGCCTGGTACACAGGAGGTCGTGGGTTCGATCACAACCCTGATGACTGCCTGCTGCTGCTGCTGTAGATTTGGAGTTTGCGTGTCTCTCTCTCATCATCATCACGGTGGCTAGGAGATGTTAACTACCTCGCCTGGTATACAGGAGGTCGTGGTTTCGATCACAACCCTGATGACTACCTGCTGCTGCTGCTGTATATTTGGAGTTTGTGTCTCTCTCTTTCTCATCGTCATCACGGTGGCTAGGAGATGTTGACTACCTCGCCCGGTATATAGGATGTGGGTTCGATTCCGACCCTGATGATTGCCTGCTGCTGCTGCTGTATATTTGGAGTCTGCGTGTCTCTCTCTCATCGTCATCACGGTGGCTAGGAGATGTTAACTACCTCGCCTGGTACACAGGAGGTCGTGGGTTCGATCACAACCCTGATGACTGCCTGCTGCTGCTGCTGTATATTTGGAGTTTGCGTGTCTCTCTCTCATCGTCATCACGGTGGCTAGGAGATGTTGACTACCTCGCGTGGTATACAGGATGTTCTGGGTTCGATTCCGACCCTGATGATTGCCTGCTGCTGCTGTATATTTGGAGTCTGCGTGTCTCTCTCATCGTCATCACGGTGGCTAGGAGATGTTAACTACCTCGCCTGGTACACAGGAGGTCGTGGGTTCCATCACGACCCTGATGACTGCCTGCTGCTGCTGTATATTTGGAGTCTGCATCTCTCTCTCATCGTCATCACGGTGGCTAGGAGATGTTAACTACCTCGCCTGGTACACAGGAGGTCGTGGTTTCGATCACAACCCTGATGACTACCTGCTGCTGCTGCTGTATATTTGGAGTTTGTGTCTCTCTCTCTCTCATCGTCATCACGGTGGCTAGGAGATGTTGACTACCTCGCCCGGTATATAGGATGTTGTGGGTTCGATTCCGACCCTGATGATTGCCTGCTGCTGCTGCTGTATATTTGGAGTCTGCGTGTCTCTCTCTCATCGTCATCACGGTGGCTTGGAGATGTTAACTACCTCGCCTGGTACACAGGAGGTCGTGGGTTCGATCACAACCCTGATGACTGCCTGCTGCTGCTGTATATTTGGAGTTTGTGTCTCGCTCATCATCATCACGGTGGCTAGGAGATGTTGACTACCTCGCGTGGTATACAGGAGGTCGTGGGTTCGATCCCGACCCTGAGGATGCCTGCTGCTGCTGCTGTATATTTGGGGTTTGCGTGTCTCTCTCTCATCATCATCACGGTGGCTAGGAGATATTGACTACCTCGCCTGGTATACAGAATGTTCTGGGTTCGATTCCGACCCTGATGATTGTCTGCTGCTGCTGCTGTATATTTGGAGTCTGCGTATCTCTCTCATCGTCATCACGGTGGCTAGGAGATGTTAACTACCTCGCCTGGTACACAGGAGGTCGTGGGTTCGATCACAACCCTGATGACTGCCTGCTGCTGCTGCTGTATATTTGGAGTTTGTGTGTCTCTCTCATCGTCATCACGGTGGCTAGGAGATGTTAACTACCTCGCCTGGTACACAGGAGGTCGTGGGTTCCATCATGACCCTGATGACTGCCTGCTGCTGCTGCTGTATATTTGGAGTCTGCATCTCTCTCTCATCGTCATCACGGTGGCTAGGAGATGTTAACTACCTCGCCTGGTACACAGGAGGTCGTGGTTTCGATCACAACCCTGATGACTGCCTGCTGCTGCTGTATATTTGGAGTTTGTGTCTCTCTCGCTCATCGTCATCACGGTGGCTAGGAAATGTTGACTACCTCGCGTGGTATACAGGATGTTGTGGGTTCGATTCCGACCCTGATGATTGCCTGCTGCTGCCGCTGTATATTTGGAGTCTGTGTCTCTCTCTCATCATCATCACGGTGGCTAGGAGATGTTAACTACCTCGCCTGGTATACAGGAGGTCGTGGTTTCGATCACAACCCTGATGACTGCCTGCTGCTGCTGCTGTATATTTGGAGTTTGCGTCTCTCTCTCATCGTCATCACGGTGGCTATGAGATGTTAACTACCTTGCCTGGTACACAGGAGGTTGTGGTTTCGATCACAACCCTGATGACTGCCTGCTGCTGCTGCTGCTGTATATTTGGAGTCTGCGTCTCTCTCTCTCATCGGCCCTCCTTGCGAGCAGTCGCCGTCGGCATACTTCGGACGGACTTCCGGGCCGGCCGGATGAACCCTTGGGGTCGCGTCGCGACCTCGGAAGATTCCGTCGAGCCGATTAAAGTTTCGATTCGAGCGCTTTTGTTGCCCGAGGACCGGTGCGTCGTTGCCGCCCTGCACCGGTGCCGCCCCGCGTGTCTTGTCTTGGGGGGGGGGGGGGGCGCGGTACGTCAGGAGGCCGTGCCGAAGGCCGCGGGGGGGGGCCGTCGGCGAGAGGCCTGAAGAGTCGCCGCGCCGGACCGTGCGTCTACTCGTAGGGGGGCGGACACGGCGGACTTTGGCCGATGGTTGCGCTACGTTTGGAACTACGACCTTTGGCCTTTTCTCGTCATTGTCGTCGTCATTGTCGTCGTCATCGTCGTCGTCATCGTCATTGGCATCGCCATTGTGATTGTCGTGATCATTATCATTGTCGTCGTCATCTTCGTCATTGTTGTCATCGTCATTGTCGTAATCATTATCACTGTCGTCATTGTCGCCGTCGTCATTGTCATCGCCATTGTCGTGATCATCGCCATTGTGGTGATCATCGCCATTGTCGTGACCATTATCATTGTCGTGACCATTATCATTGTCGTCGTCATCTTCGTCATTGTCGTCATTGTCGTCATTGTCGTGATCATTATCACTGTCATCGTCATCTTCGTCATTGTCGTCATCTTCGTCATCGTCATCATCGTCATCGTCGTCATTGTCATCATCGTCATTGTCATCGTCATTGTCATCGTCGTCATCGATGTCACCATCGTTGCTTCCCCCCTCCCCCCCTGCTCCCCCACCAACCCACCCCCCACCCCGCAGGCCCCATGGACCCGGCCCGTAACAACGAGCCGCTGCAGTTCAACCACGCCAAGGGTCCCGTGGTGATCGAGGGGGCCGACGGGCCCCCCGATCCGGCCCCCGACCGCTCGCGCAAGCGCAGGATGTCGCCCGCCAAAGCGCCGCCGCCGCCGCCGCCGGCGGCCAAGCGCGGCAGCCCCCCAACGGGGGGCGGAGGTGGTGGCGGGGCGGCAGGGAAAATGGCCGTGGGTGGCGGTGGCGGTGGTGCCGGTGGTGCCGGCGGTGCCGGTGGTGCCGGCGGCGGCGGCGGCGGCGGCGGCGGCGGCGTGTGGTCCAAGCAGGCCTTGCTGGGACCCAGCCACGGCTTCGTTGGCCACCACAGTACGTCCGCAGGGGAGCGGGGAACTTTCACGCTTGGCGCCAGCTCCGCCCCCCCTCGCCAGCTCCGCCCACCTCGTCCCCCCGCTCCGCCCCCCTCGTCCCCCTGCTCCGCCCCCCTCGTCCCCCTGCTCCGCCCCCCTGCCCCGCCCCCCTCTCCGCTCCGCCCCCCTCTCCAGCCCCGCCCCCTCTCCAGCTCCGCCCCCCTCGTCCCCCAGCTCCGCCCCCCTCTCCAGCTCCGCCCCCCTCGTCCCCCAGCTCCGCCCCCTCGTCCCCCAGCTCCGCCCCCCTCGTCCCCCTGCTCCGCCCCCCTCTCCAGCTCCGCCCCCCTCGTCCCCCTGCTCCGCCCCCCCCCTCCAGCTCCGCCCCCCCTCCAGCTCCGCCCCCCTCGTCCCCCTGCTCCACCCCCCTCTCCATCTCCGCCCCCCCTCCAGCTCCACCCCCCTCCTCCTCCTGCTGCTCCTCCTCACCGTCGTCACCGCCCCCCCCCCCGTTCTCCTTGCGAGCAGTCGCCCCCTTTCAGCTCCTCCTCCCCGCCACGCCCCCTTGCACTCGAACAAACTCCGCCCCCCTCCGCGCGAGCGAAGCTAGAAGTACCGTCGCCACGTCCAGCTTCCAATTGCCGCTCCCACCAAACCTCCCTCTCCCGTAACGCCGTCCCCTGTGCAGAGCGCCTCGGATATTCGGCGCTGTGTATGTAAATATAAGAAGGAAGGTGATTTTTAAGAAGGAAACGGGAGCAGGATTTATCCACAACTCTGGCTGTCGCCTGATGATGCTGGTCGTAATTACTGGCGAAACGTCACGGTACTCGAATTGTGAATGTTGTAGTGGGTTTAACTCTCCAACACACAGCAACCGGTTAGTGCTGTACTAGTAACGAATTGTAAATGTTGTAGTGGGTTTAACTCTCCAACACACAGCAACCGGTTAGTGCTGTACTTGGTAACGAATTGTAAATGTTGTAGTGGGTTTAACTCTCCAACACACAGCAACCGGTTAGTGCTGTACTAGTAACGAATTGTGAATGTTGTAGTGGGTTTAACTCTCCAACACACAGCAACCGGTTAGTGCCGTACTAGTAACGAATTGTAAATGTTGTAGTGGGTTTAACTCTGCAACACACAGCAACCGGTTAGTGCTGTACTAGTAACGAATTGTAAATGTTGTAGTGGGTTTAACTCTCCAACACACAGCAACTGGTTAGTGCTGTACTTGGTAACGAATTGTAAATGTTGTAGTGGGTTTAACTCTCCAACACACAGCAACCGGTTAGTGCTGTACTAGTAACGAATTGTGAATGTTGTAGTGGGTTTAACTCTCCAACACACAGCAACCGGTTAGTGCCGTACTAGTAACGAATTGTAAATGTAGTAGTGGGTTTAACTCTGCAACACACAGCAACCGGTTAGTGCTGTACTAGTAACGAATTGTAAATGTTGTAGTGGGTTTAACTCTCCAACACACAGCAACCGGTTAGTGCTGTACTAGTAACGAATTGTGAATGTTGTAGTGGGTTTAACTCTCCAACACACAGCAACCGGTTAGTGCTGTACTAGTAACAAATTGTGAATGTTGTAATGGGTTTAACTCTCCAACACACAGCAACCGGTTAGTGCCGTACTAGTAACGAATTGTAAATGTAGTAGTGGGTTTAACTCTGCAACACACAGCAACCGGTTAGTGCTGTACTAGTAACGAATTGTAAATGTTGTAGTGGGTTTAACTCTCCAACACACAGCAACCGGTTAGTGCTGTACTAGTAACGAATTGTGAATGTTGTAGTGGGTTTAACTCTCCAACACACAGCAACCGGTTAGTGCTGTACTAGTAACGAATTGTAAATGTAGTAGTGGGTTTAACTCTCCAACCCACAGCAACCGGTTAGTGCCGTACTAGTAACGAATTATAAATGTTGTAGTGGGTTTAACTCTCCAACACACAGCAACCGGTTAGTGCCGTACTAGTAACGAATTGTAAATGTAGTAGTGGGTTTAACTCTCCAACACACAGCAACCGGTTAGTGCTGTACTAGTAATGAATTGTACATGTTGTAGTGGGTTAACTCTCCAACACACAGCAACCGGTTAGTGCTGTACTAGTAACTAATTGTAAATGTTGTAGTGGGTTTAACTCTCCAACACACAGCAACCGGTTAGCGCTGTACTAGTAACGAATTGTGAATGTTGTAGTGGGTTTAACTCTCCAACACACAGCAACCGGTTAGTGCTGTACTAGTAACGAATTGTGAATGTTGTAGTGGGTTTAACTCTCCAACACACAGCAACCGGTTAGTGCCGTACTAGTAACGAATTATAAATGTTGTAGTGGGTTTAACTCTCCAACACACAGCAACCGGTTAGTGCTGTACTAGTAGCGAATTGTAAATGTTGTAGTGGGTTTAACTCTCCAACACACAGCAACCGGTTAGCGCTGTACTAGTAATGAATTGTAAATGTTGTAGTGGGTTTAACTCTCCAACACACAGCAACCGGTTAGCGCACGGTGACATGGAAACGCGTTTGGCCGTTAGTCGCGATTCTCAACGTGGAGGGGAATAAATCCGGATGACCTGGAGAAAAATCAACGCGACCATCACAGAGAGAAACACGCAAAGTCTAAATATACAGCAGGGGTCGGAGGTCGGGATCGACCCCACGGCCTCCTGTATACCACGCGAGGTAGTTAACATCTCCTGGCCACCGTGATGATCATGAGGATGAGAGAGAGACACGCAAACTCTAAATATACAGCAGGGGTCGGGATCGAACCCACGACCTCCTGTATACCAGGCGAGGTAGTCAACATCGTGACCTCTCTCTCCCCGCACTCCGGTTGGCTCCCGTGGCGGCGGTAACCGCGAGCGGGACTCGAACCTGAGCTCGAGTCCCGCTCGCGGGCGACAACACCGACAACGCCGACAACACCGACACCGCCGACAACACCGACAACACAGACGACATAACGAACTCCGCCGACAACACCGACACCGCCGACAACACTGACACCGCCGGCGGCGACGACGACGGTCAGAATCGGTCCCGGGGCCCTTGACCCGGGGCCCCTTGGCCCTGGCCCCCGAGGCCCGAGTCGACCCGGGGCCCTTGACCCGGGGGCCCCTTGGCCCTGGCCCCCGAGGCCCGAGTCGACCCGGGGCCCTTGACCCGGGGCCCCCTTGGCCCTGGCCCCCGAGGCCCGAGTCGACCCGGGGCCCTTGACCTGGGGCCCCTTAGCCCGGGCCCCCTTGGCCCTGGCCCCCGAGGCCCGAGTCGACCCGGGGCGGCGTGCGGTCAAAACATCGGCACCCAGGGGCGGTGCCGGGCCACATCTCTCCACCAGCAGCCGTCACGGTGCCCCCGCCTGCCTTTCGCAGGTGCCCGGCAGAGCTTGCGAGGCCGCGTGGCGGACCGTTGCCTCGCCCACGCGGTCGATTCGCGAGGCGCGGGCTGCGGTGTGTACGGTAGGGCTGGACGATTTTGGGGGGGGGGAGGGGAAATGTCCAGTTGCCGTTCAACATTTTTTTTTTAAGCGGAGCTTCATTTTCGGTAGTCACCGTGTAATAGATTCGCAACACGTGATGGAGCATTAGCACGTGACGCCACCAAAGTATGAACCGCTCGAAATAACCTAATGCCGGCGTGAGAACTCAAAGGTGTGAATCGCTTCCGACGTTAAATACAGAAAGTTGTGATAATTAAAAAAAAAACTAAAATCTATTCCGAACCCATCGGCCCCGCTCATCAAATTAATATTCACTGAAACATCTTTTAAAATCCATACTCTTTGGTTCTATTGGGTAAAGTCACGTAGGTGAAAATAAAATAATAAAATTCTCACGACGTTTCGGCCACAACACAAGCGGCCTTCATCAGGTGAAGGGACGAGACTGTCTGGTAGGACAGCGCTGTCCTACCAGACAGTCTCGTCGCTTCACCTGATGAAGGCCGCTTGTGTTGTGGCCGAAACGTGATTTTTTGTTATTATTATTTTTTTTACCTACGTGACTTTACCCAATAGAAGCAAAGAGCTATGGATCCTAGCAGTCACGAAAGCTTTAAATCTAGAACACATTTAAAATCGTCTCGCAAAACATTCGCGGAAAACGGGTAAGGTTTCGCCGCATTCCCAAGCGGAAGTGTCCCGGGGCGCGACTGTACATCCACACACGCACACACACACACACGCGTGGCACCGTGAAACCCGCCACCACCGCCACCACCGCCACCGCCGCAGCAGCAGCAGCAGCAGCAGCAGCGGGGGGGGGGGGCTTCTCCGCGGACCTGCCTGTCGACCGCTGACGCCGGGGGTCGCTGATTGCTGGCGAAGCGCCGCGCTCGCTCCGATTTGTGAATGTCGCGGTGGATTTGCTCTGCCATCACTCGGGCCGCGCCGGTGCCGCGCCAGGAGCGAGCCAGCCCTCGCTCCGTGTCGGGCCCGTGGCGGGGCTTGACGGAGCCGTGGCGGGGCTTGACGGAGCCGTGGCGGGGCTTGACGGAGCCGTGGCGGGGCTTGACGGAGCCGTGGCGGGGCTTGACGGAGCCGTGGCGGGGCTTGACGACGCGTTTGTATCTAACGCCTGAGCAGGCGCCCGCCTCTATCCGTATCTATATATCTATATATTTAAAAAAAAAAAAGAGGGAAATTTTGTGATTGTGTGCGTCTGTTGGGGATGTTCAGCGTACTTCCCGACACGCGGCGAACTTGGCATTTGCCATGCGGGTAGCTTCCAGACTGGTACACCATGCAAAAATTATAAAAATAGACTTTTGTGTTTTGGGGGGGGGGGGTGGCGGGGTGGGGGAGGGGGGCGCAGTAATGGATGTATTTTGCACGGCGAGTGAGCGGTGACGTCACACATGTGTGACGTCTCACATGTGTGACGTCACGTGTGTGACGTCACGTGTGTGACGTCACGTCACGTGTGTGACGTCACGTGTGTGACGTCACATCCGTGATGTCACATATCTATGATGTCACAGATGTGATGTCACCCGCACGCGACAGCGTCGTGCCTGCTGACGTCACGCGGTGTGCCTGCTGACGTCACGCGGAGTGCCTGCTGACGTCACGCGGCCTGCCTGCTGACGTCACGCGGCGCGCCTGCTGACGTCACGCATCCCCCCCCCCTCCCCCACCCTCCGCGTAGGCCGTGTATTAATCGAAGCCGGGTAGTAGAGCGAGTGATCAATAATTGAGTTCCCCCTTGGAAGGCAGAGCCGCTGGTGCCGCTGTTTCACGGACGCAGCACCAGCAGCTGCGGTGGTTTCACCCTCAAAGAGAGTGGCGATGATTGCTGCTGCGTGGCGTAGCCTAGGGAGGGGGCACCCCCAGCGGCAGCTGTCCCCGTGTGACACACTCACAGCGCGATCGTCAACGCAGGAAGACGCTGCTGCTGCTGTTGCTGCTGCTGGCGCTGTTTCACAGACGCAGCACCAGCAGCTGGGGTGGTTTCACCGTCAGGGGGTGGCGATGATTGCTGCTGCTGGCGCTGTGTGTGTGTGCGGTGGTCTAGCGGTTAGCGCTACGCTGCGCTATGAACCCGGCGACCCGGGTTCGATTCCCGCTCACGGCCACGACGATTATCTGAACCGGTCCTGGGTCCTCCCTAGGTCGACTCGGCCTCAAATGAGTAGCTGGTGCGGTGTGTAGTGGTAAACATCGCCACTGGGGAGACAAAGGCGGCCGGGCGTGGTGCTGGCCACCCACCCCCTCGTGTACCGTTCCGGCCTTCATAGGTGCTGCTCGCTAACAGCACTTGCCCCTACAGTCTGTTAAGGCTATATGGGGGATTTTTGTCTTTTTGTGAGTGTATGTGAGTGTGTGTATGTGAGTGTGTATGTATGTGAGTGTGTGCGTGTGTGTGTGAGAGTTTGTATGTGAGTGTGTGTGTGAGTGTATGTATGTATGTGAGTGCGTGTGTGAGTGTGTGTGTGTATATCGCTCCGCACGAAGCTTCAGGTCTTCTCGGCCATGGTCATTCCCTCCCTTCTCTACGCTTGCGAAACGTGGACCCCCCTAATGGAACATCTTCGCCGGTTGGAAACATTAGGCTGGCCTGCTTACGATTCATCCTGGGTTTAACCAGGCTGGATTGTGTGAGGAGCTCATAAATCCTTGAAAGATCTGGGCAAGGTCCCATCGGTGAGCTCCTCTGGCGGGCAAGGCTGCGATGGCTGGGTCATGTAGCCCGCATGCCCAGCCACCGCATGCCGAAACAGCTTTTGTTTGGCCGGATTGAGGGGGCTAAGCGGGCGCGGCACGGGCTAGAGAAGAGATGGAGTGATGTGGTACAGGAGGACGTGGAGCTGAGTGGACTTGCCGATGACTGGTGCCAGCGGTGTCAAGATCGGCCTCTGTGGAGGAGGCTCGTGAAGGATGCTGCTGGGCAGTTGGAGGCAGTCGCCCTCCAACAACAACGGAGGGCGGAGGAGCGACGCTCAGAACAACGAGCGGAGCGCCGGGTGGCTAAAGCACAGCAGGTTGGCACAGTAGGGGGCACAGGTGGTGCATCAGCCAGTCATCTCAGTCAGTCGACCCGTGGCACCTGCTGGGTCTGCCCCGTGACTTCCTGCCAGCGGGCGTTCGACACTTCACGTGGCCTCAGGGTGCACATAGCCTGGCACAAGCGTTGTGGTGACGTCACCGCCACTTAGTGGCGAATGGCGGTTGTTGTTGAGTGTGTGTATGTGAATGTATGTGTGTGTGAGTGTGTGTATGTGAATATATGTGTGTGTGAGTGTGTGTATGTGAATGTATGTGTGTGAGTGTGTATGTGTGTGAGTGTGTGTATGTGTGTGAATGTGTGTATGTGTGTGAGTGTGTGTGTATGTGTATGTATGTGTGTGTATGTGTGTATGTGAATGTGTGTGAGTGTGTGCATGTGAATGTATGTGTGTATGTGAATGTATGTATGTGTGTGTGAGTGTGTGTATGTGTGCATGTGAATGTATGTGTGTGAGTGTGTATGTGTGTGTATGTATGTGTATGTGAATGTATGTGTATGTGAATGTATGTGAGTGTGTGTATGTGAATGTATGTGAGTGTGTGTATGTGAATGTATGTGTGTGCGCGTGCCAGCGTGTGCGGCGTTGCATAGCCACCGCTGCTGCTGCAGCACTTGCCCCCGGCGTTGCGTGAAGGCTACACGGGGGACCTTTGTCTTTGTTGCGTGTGTGAGCAGTGGGCCGTGAGCCGGCCCTCATGATGGACATGGAGGAGGGGGTAGGGCCGCTGGGCGGCTGGGCGGACGCCATGCAGATGGCCAACATGGCCAGCATGATGGGTATGGGCGGTGGGTGTCACATCCACCACCAGCAGCAGCAGCAGCATGTCCACACCACCACCAGCACGTCCACACTCACCACCACCACCAGCACAATCACCATCACGTCCACACTCACCACCACCATGTGCACAACCACCACCACCAGCACGTCCACACTCACCACCACCACAATCACCATCACGTCCACACTCACCACCACCATGTCCACAACCACCACCACCAGCACGTCCACACTCACCACCACCACAATCACCATCACGTCCACACTCACCACCACCACCACAATCACCATCACGTCCACACTCGCCACCACAATCACCATCACGTCCACACTCACCACCACCACAATCACCATCACGTCCACACTCACCACCACCATGTCCACAACCACCACCACCAGCAGCACGTCCACACTCACCACCACCATGTCCACAACCACTACCACCACAATCACCATCACGTCCACACTCACCACCACCATGTCCACAACCATCACCACCACAATCACCATCACGTCCACACTCACCACCACCATGTCCACAACCACCACCACAACACTCACCACCAACACAACCACCATCACCACCACACTCACCACCACCACGTTCACACTCACCACCACCACACTCACCACCACGTCCACACTTACCACCATCATGTCCACAAACACCACCACCACACTCACCAGCACCAACACAACCACAATCACCACCACCACACTCACCACCACCACCACGTCCATACTCACCAGCACCACATTTCCACCACCACCACCACCACGTCCACACTCGCCACCACCACAACACTCACCCCCAACACACTCACCACCACCACACACCACCCCCACGCTCACCACCACCACACTCACCACCAACACACTCACCACCACACTCACCACCACCACCACCACACTCACCACCATCATATCCATCACCTTGGTGAGTGTGGTGGTTGTGACTGTGAATGTGTTGGTGGTGGTGAGTGTGTTGGTGGTGGTGAGTGTGGTGATTGTGAATGTGTTGGTGGTGAGTGTGTTGGTGGTGGTGAGTGTGTTGGTGGTGAGTGTGGTGGTGGTGGTGAGTGTGGTGGTGGTGAGTGTGGTGGTGGTGAGTGTGTTGGTGGTGAGTGTGGTGGTTGTGAATGTGTTGGTGGTGAGTGTGTTGGTGGTGAGTGTGGTGGTGGTGGTGAGTGTGGTGGTGGTGAGTGTGGTGGTTGTGAATGTGTTGGTGGTGAGTGTGGTGGTTGTGAATGTGTTGGTGGTTGTGAATGTATTGGTGGTTGCGAATGTGTTGGTGGTTAATGTGTTGGCGGTGGTGAGTGTGGAGGTGGTGAGTGTGTTGGTGGTGGTGAGTGTGTTGGTGGTGACTGTGGTGGTGGTGGTGAGTGTGGTGGTGGTGAGTGTGGTGGTTGTGAATGTGTTGGTGGTTGTTAATGTGTTGGCGGTGGTGAGTGTGTTGGTGGTGAGTGTGTTGGTGGTGAGTGTGGTGGTTGTGACTGTGAATGCGTTGGTGGTTGTGAATGTGGTGGTGGTGAGTGTGGTGTTGGTGGTGAGTGTGGTGTTGGTGGTGAGTGTGTTGGTGGTGAGTGTGTTGGTGGTGAGTGTGTTGGTGGTGAGTGTGGTGGTGGTGAGTGTGGTGGTGGTTAGTGTGTTGGTGGTGAGTGTGTTGGTGGTGAGTGTGTTGGTGGTGAGTCTGGTGGTTGTGACTGTGAATGCGTTGGTGGTTGTGAATGTGTTGGCGGCGATGGTTGTGGATGTGGTGCTGTATGTGGTGGTTGTGGTGATCGTTGTTGTTGTGGTAGTGGTGGTGATGGTGGTGGTCGTGGTGGTGGTGGTCGTAGTCGTTGTGGTGGTTGTCATAGTGGTGGTGGTGGTGACGTTGGTGGCAGTGGTGGAAGATGGTGGTGGTGGTGGTGACGTTGGTGGTGGTGCTGGTGCTTTTCGCCGGATTGTGGAAACTCCCCAGGCATGGACGGCGGCGGCGGCGGCGGCGGCGCCGGTTCCGGGTTCGAGCCCAGGATAGGGTTGCTGGGTTCGGCACCGCCTGGCATGGACTCCGGCTTCGACCCCATGGCTTTCACCGCCGGCATGAACGTCTACCAGAGCTTCTGCCAGCAGCAGCTGATGCCTCCCGGTCTGCAGCAGCAGCAGCAGCAGCCCAAGGAGATCATCCACTGCACCAACTGCACTCTCTTCCCACCCAATCCCAGTAAGGGAAGTCGCCACCACCGGCGTCACCGGCGTCACCGGCGTCACCGTCGGCGTCACCGTCACCGCCACCGTCACCTGCAAGCAGCACCGTAACATCATCCCCGCCGCGGTCACGGCCACCGCCCCGCCACAATCACCGCCACCGTGACATCATCGCCAACATGATGTCACCGTCGTCGCTGGCGCCGTCATCGGCGCCACCGCCATGATGTTGCAACCACCGCCATGATGTCACCACCACCATCATGATGTCACCACCACCATCATGATGTCACCACCACCATCATGATGTCACCACCACCGCTACCACCGTGATGTCACCACCACTACTATGATGTCACCACCACCATGATGTCACCACCACTACTATGATGTCACCACCACCATGATGTCACCACCACCATGATGTCACCACCACTACTACGATGTCACCACCACCATGATGTCACCACCACTACTATGATGTCACCACCACCATGATGTCACCACCACTACTATGATGTCACCACCACCACCATGATGTCACCACCACCACCACCATGATGTCACCACAACCATCATGATGTCACCACCACCACCACCATGATGTCACCACCACCACCATGATGTCACCACCACCATGATATCACCACCACTATGATGTCACCACCACCATCACCACCATGATGTCACCACCACCACCACCATGATGTCACTACCACCACTATGATTTCACCACCACCATCACCACCATGATGTCAACACCACCAACACCATGATGTCACTACCACCACTATGATGTCACCACCACCATCACCACCATGATGTCACCACCGCCGCCATGATGTCACTACCACTACTATGATGTCACCACCACCGCGTCGTCGGCGCGTCGCGGTGGAACGCGTCACCGCGTCACCACGTCACCACGTCGCGTCGTCCCACCCCCGCCCCCCCCCCCCAGACCTGCCCCCCCCGTCCCTGCGCGAGCGCCCCCCCGGCTGCAAGACGGTGTTTGTGGGGGGCCTGCCGGAGGCGGCGAGCGAGGAGACAATCCGCGAGGTGTTTGAGAAGTGCGGCGAGCTCACGGCCCTGCGCAAGGGGAAGAAGAACTTTGCCCACGTGCGCTTTGCTCAGCCACAGGCCGTGGAGAGGGCCATATACCTGTCGGGTGAGGGGTGGTGCACACTCACTCACACTCACTCGCTCACACTCACTCACACACACTCACACACACACTCACACTCACTCACACTCACTCACACTCACACACTCACACACTCACGCTTTGATCAGCCACAGGCCGTGGAGAGGGCCATATACCTGTCGGGTGAGCGGTGGTGCACACACTCACACTCACTCACACTCATTCACACTCACTCACACACACTCACTCACACACACTCATAAACACACACACACTCACACGCACACTCACACACACTCACACACTCACGCTTTGCTCAGCCACAGGCCGTGGAGAGGGCCATATACCTGTCGGGTGAGGGGTGATGCACACACTCGCACACACACACAACAACAACAACCGCCATTCGCCACTAAGTGGCGGTGACGTCACCACGACGCTTGTGCCAAGCTGGCAGGAGGTCACGGGGCAGACTCAGGTGGTGCCACGGGTCGACTGACTGAGATGACTGGCTGATGCACCACCTGTGCCCCCTACTGTACCAACCTGCTGTGCTTTAGCCACCCGACGCTCCGCTCGTTGTTCTGAGCGTTGCTCCTCCGCCCGCCGTTGTTGTTGGAGGGCGACTGCCTCCAACTGCCCAGTAGCGTCCTTCACGTGCCTCCTCCACAGAGGCCGATGTTGACACCGCTGGTACCAGTCATCGGCAAGTCCACTCAGCTCCATGTCCTCCTGTACCACATCACTCCATCTCTTCTCTAGCCCATGCCGCGCCCGCTTAGCCCCCTCAATCCGGCCGAACAGAAGCTGTTTCGGCATGCGGTGGCTGGGCATGCGGGCTACATGACCCAGCCATCGCAGCCTTGCCCGCCGGAGGAGCTCACCGATGGGACCTTGCCCAGATCTTTCAAGGATTTGTGAGCTCCTCACACAATCCAGTCTGGTTAAACCCAGGATGGATCGTAGGCAGGCCAGCCTAAATGTTTCTAACCGACGAAGATGTTCCATTAGGGGGGGGTCCACGTTTCGCAAGCGTAGAGAAGGGAGGGAATGACTGTGGCCGAGAAGACCTGAAGCTTAGTGCGGAGCGACAGACCAGGTAGCTTCCACACAGCGTTACGCAACCGATGAAAAGATATTGCCGCTTGACTGATTCGGAGTGAGACCTCTGCTGTTAAACTGGAGCCGGTCATAAGCACACTTCCCAGGTATGGGAAACTCTCCACTCTCTCCACAACTGCCCCATCACCGATTGGGAGTTGTGGGGGTGGAGTGTTCGATGGTACAAAATACCCAGGCAGGTGCTTAGTTATGGTGGGGCTGATGGTAAGGCCCCATCTCTTAGTGGCACGCTCCAGTCTCAGCAGCAGTGTCTCCAACTCCTCCTCTGAATGAGCAGCTATTACCAAATCATCAGCATACATAACGTGGTTTAGCAATAGGGAGCCATCCCTTGACCGCACCCGGGCATCGATCAGCCTCCCATTATATCTGTACCATATGGAGATTCCCCCGGTACAGCTATTGAAGGCTTCACGAACTACGTGGTCGAAATAGATGTTAAATAATGTGGGAGCCAGAGGACATCCCTGTCGCACCCCAAGGTGTAAAGGGAAAGGCTCGGACTCCCAGCCACGTAGTTTTACCCGGGCCCGCTCACCATCATGAAGGTCCTTAATGATCGTGAGAAGAGGGTCAGGTACTCCAAAGGCACGAAGAACAACCCAGAGCCCAGGCCTATGGATGGTATCATAGGCCTTGACCAGGTCAATAAAGCAGAGATGTAGATCTTGCTGGAATTCCCTACACCTCTGCTGTAGCAGATGGACAGAAAATATGGCATCTGTGCAGGACCGCCCTTTCCTGAAACCGCACTGGGGCTCCGCAAGCCTCTCCTCAGCGTGCCTGGCAAGGCGATGTTGAATAATCCTTGCCAGGACCTTTCCCGGCACACTGAGGAGTGAAATGCCCCTGTAGTTGTTACAGTCTGTGCGGCCCCCCTTCTTAAAGAGGGGGACCACCAGGGCATCCTTCCAATCCTGCGGAACCAGTCCAGTGATCCAGACTGTTATGATGTCATATAGGGCAGTCTGTGCACAAACTCCACCCTCCCTCAGCATTTCGCTTGGGAGATCATCTCTGCCCGCTGCCTTTCCTGGTCTCAGACTCCGGATTGCCCTCAGTACTTCCTCAACAGATGGCACCTCAGCCAGCCACTCACAGGGGGTGACTTCTTCCAATATTTGAGGCACCACAGCCTCAGCAGGGTCATCCTCACTTTATGCCACGATGTTTTCCTGGCTGAGGGATTTTCCCTCCCCCTGGACCTCACAGAAATGCTCAGCAAATCTGCAAACCTGTTCCTGGGGGTCGGAGATTGGATCACCGTTTTTTCCCCTAATGATGGTAATAGGTGTGACGCTGCAGGTTACTTTTTTGATGGAGTTAAATAGAGATTTGTGATCGCGGGCCACTGAGGCAGACTCCATCTCCTCAGCAACCCGCGACCACCACCCATCCTTGCAGCGCCTCACGGCTCTCCGAACCTCCGAGCGAAGGTTGCGGTAAGCCTTTTCATTCTCTGACGTGGGATTCTGTAGCCGCTGACAGTGGGCCTGTCGCTTTTTCTCAACCATCCTGAACACCTCCTCTGTCAGCCAGGGTCTCTGGGGAGGTCGTGACCGTGTACCCACAGCAGACATTGCAGCCGCATGAGTCACAGTTCTAAACCTCGCCCATTTCCCCTCGACATCAGGAGGAGTGGGGGACGATGCCAACCCCAGCCGCAGGCGATGATGAAATTCTCGCTTGCAACTTTCATCAGATAACTGAGACCAGGCCACTTTTGGTTGGAATGGGGTCCTGGGTGTACACCCACCACCGGAGCGGAAGAATGACAGGCGCATCTTACAGATGACTAGTCGATGGTCAGAGGGCAGATCAGCTCCACGGTAGGTCCTGGTGTCAAGGACATGGGCTCGCATCCGCTGGTCCGTCACTATGTAGTCCAGCAGATGTTCTTGCTTGGACCCGGCATGCATCCATGATGTTGTGTGGATGCGCCGATGCCGGAACAGCGTGTTGGTAATTACAAGCCCATGGGCTGCACAAAAATCTAGCAGCCTCCTACCGTTGTTATTGAGCTGATCCGGCCCATGCCCTCCAATCACTCCAGATCAGGTGCCAGTATCATGACCAACTCGGGCATTGAAGTCACCCAACATGATGACTCTATCCCGAGGGGCCACTTTAGCCAGCACCTGTGACAGGAGGTCATAGAAGGCATCTGACTCATCGGCTTTGCCTGCATCCCTCCACGGATGTTCGTCTTCGGTGGGGGCATAAGTAACCACGACCACCAATACTCGCCTCCGATTGATGGGAAGGCATGCCCAAAGTAACCTGGTACTTACAGCTTCCCACACCTCACCGCCACGCTCCCACGCCCCCTTCATTCTTTTGTTCAAAAGAAGAGCCACACCCTGTTGTTTGGCAGTCTGCTGCCCCGAGTAGAGGACTGTCCACCCCTCATGGTGGCAGGAGCCAGAACCGGTCCACCGGACCTCCTGAATGCCACAGAGATCCAGGCGGTACCGGTCCAGCTCCCGACAGGAGTGGTAGCCTCTCCTCCGCAGTGAGCGTTCGAACATTCCACGTGGCCATCCGTAGTGGTTTTTCGTTGTTTCTGGAGGAGCCCCGAGGGTAGAGATTCAATCTCCTGGCTCCGCCAATTGGGGTTTGGCCGGGAGACGTCATAGACGCCTGTCCCCCCGGGGCCTCCGGCACAAGCTTATTTGTTACATATTTAAGTCGTAGTTTAGTGGTAATTTATTGAAGGTGGAGTTACCAGCCCCTCACACCCGTCCAGAGCCCCCGTTTAGCCCCTGTGGTGGTCGCAGACACCATGAGGGGAGGAACCAATCGGAATTGGCCCTCCCCCCACAGCACTGTCCACGACAGAGTTGCCCTTCTGGCACCGCGAGGAGGTAGGGGGTTGTTTTGCCGGACACTCACACACACACACACACTCGCACACACTCACACACACACTCACACACTCGCACACACTCACACACACTCACACACACTCACACACACACACTCACACACTCCCATCCACCCACCCACCCTCCCATCCATCCACCCACCCTCCCATCCACCCACCCTCCCACCCTCCCATCCACCCAGCCTCCCATTCACCCTCCCATCCACCCACCCTCCCACCCACCCTCCCATCCACCCACCCTCCCACTCACCCTCCCATCCACCCACTCTCCCACCCTCCCATCCACCCACCCTCCCACCCACCCTCCCACCCACCCTCCCACCCACCCTCCCACCCACCCATCCACCCACCCTCCCACCCACCCTCCCATCCACCCACCCTCCCACTCACCCTCCCATCCACCCTCCCACCCACCCTCCCATCCACTCACCCACCCTCCCACTCACCCTCCCATCCACCCACCCACCACCCCACCCCACCACCCACCACCACCACCGCCGCCCCTCCCGCAGGCTACCGCATGCGCATCGGCGCCAGCAGTGACAAGCAGGACCTGGGCCGCCTGCACGTGGACTTTGCGAGCGCGCGCGACGACCAGTACGAGTGGGAGTGCCGCCAGCGGGCGCTGGCGCGGGAGGAGCGCCACCGTCGCCGCGGCGACGCGGAGCGCCGCCGGTCGCCGTCGCCGCCGCCCATCTTCCACTACACGGAGCACGAAGCGTCGCAGCTCGTCGAGAAGCTCAAGGGTAGGGGGCCCCCCTGCTCGTCGTCGCCGCTCCTCGTCGTTGACGTCGTCGTTGTCGTCGTTGTCGTTGTTGTCGTTATTGTCGTTGTTGGCATTGTCATTGTTGTCGTCATTGTTGTCATTGTTGTCATTGTCGTCATTGTCGTCGTCATTGTCGTCATTGTTGTTATTGTCATTGTTGTCATTGTCGTCGTCATTGTCATTGTTGTCATTGTCATTGTTGTCATTGTCGTCATTGTCGTCGTCGTCATTGTCGTCGTCATTGTCATTGTTGTCATTGTCGTCATTGTCGTTATTGTCGTTATTGTCATCGTCATTGTCGTTGTCATTGTTGTCATTGTCGTTGTTGTCATTGTCGTCATTGTTGTCATTGTCATTGTTGTCATTGTCGTCATTGTCGTCATCATTGTCATTGTTGTCATTGTCGTCATTGTCGTCGTCATTGTTGTCATTGTCATTGTTGTCATTGTCGTCATTGTCGTCGTCATTGTCATTGTTGTCATTGTCGTCATTGTCGTCGTCATTGTCATTGTTGTCATTGTCGTCATTGTCGTCGTCATTGTCGTCGTCATTGTCGTCGTCATTGTCGTCATTGTCGTCGTCATTGTCGTCGTCATTGTCGTCATTGTCGTCGTCATTGTCGTTATTGTCGTCATCGTCGTCATCGTCGTCATCGTCATCATTGTCGTCATCGTCGTCATCGCCGTCATCGCCGTCATCACCGTCATCGTCGTCATCGTTGTCATCGTCCCCCGCCCACCACAGACGACAGCAAGTTCCCGAGCGCCATCAGCGTGCTGCTCACGTGGATGGAGCGCGGCGAGGTGAACCGCCGCACCTCCAACGCCTTCTACGCCATGGTGCAGTCCTCCAACAGCCACGTGAGGCGACTCACCAACGAGAAGGCAAGCCAGGAGGCGGAGCTGGAGCAGGCCCGAGAGCGCTTCAAGTGCTCGCTCGCCACCATCCTGCGCCAATGTGAGCGTGGCTGCCCTGCCGCCCCCCCTTGCCCTGCCGCCCCCCTTTGCCCGCCTGCCCCTTGCCTGCACGCTCGCAAAGACAGAGACCCCCCGGCGTGTAGCCTGTGACAGACCGTCGGGAGGGGCGGCGAGCGCCGTTAGCGAGCGGCTCGCGGAGGCGCCCGTGGAGGCTACCGGCACTTGCGACCGCACGAGGTGGGTGGGGGTGGTGTTGGGTGGGTGGGGTGGCCGTGTCGGTGGTGTTGGGTGGGTGGGGTGGCCGGTGCCACCACGCCCGGTCCGCCTTTGCCTCTCCCGGTTTGGCGAATGTTTTATTACCGCCGCCGCCGCCGCTGCCGCTGCTACACACCGCACCAGGTACTCATTGTAGGCCGAGTCGACCTATGGTAGGGGAGGCCCGGGACCGGTTCGGATAATCGTCGCCGGCGGTGTTGGCCGTGAGCGGGAATCGAACTCGGGCAGCCGG
>NW_027423192.1:0-130000 GCF_048934315.1 Petromyzon marinus
GTAGTTGTTGTTGTAGTTGTTGTTGTAGTTGTTGTTGTTGTTGTTGTAGTTGTTGTTGTTGTTATTGTTGTTGTAGTTGTTGTTGTAGTTGTTGTAGTTGTTGTAGTTGTTGTTGTAGTTGTTGTTGTAGTTGTTGTTGTTGTAGTTGTTGTTGTAGTTGTTGTTGTAGTTGTTGTTGTAGTTGTTGTTGTTATTGTTGTTGTAGTTGTAGTTGTTGTTGTAGTTGTTGTAGTTGTTGTTGTTGTAGTTGTTGTTGTAGTTGTTGTTGTTGTAGTTGTTGTTGTAGTTGTTGTTGTAGTTGTTGTTGTTATTGTTGTTGTAGTTGTAGTTGTTGTTGTAGTTGTTGTTGTAGTTGTTGATGTTGTTGTTGTTGTAGTTGTTGTTATTGTTGTTGTTGTTGTTTAGTTGTTGTTTTGTAGTTGTTGTTGTTGTTGTTTGTTGTTGTTTTGTTGTTGTTGTTGTTGTTGTAGTTGTTGTTGTTGTTTAGTTGTTGTTGTTGTTGTTGTAGTTGTTGTTATTGTTGTTGTTGTTGTTATAGTAGTTGTAGTTGTTGTTGTAGTTGTTGTTGTTGTTGTAGTTGTTGTTATTGTTGTTGTTGTTGTTATAGTAGTTGTAGTTGTTGTTGTAGTTGTTGTTGTTGTAGTTGTTGTTGTTGTAGTTGTTGTTATTGTTGTTGTAGTAGTTGTTGTTGTAGTTGTTGTAGTTGTTGTAGTTGTTGTTATTGTTGTTGTTGTAGTTGTTGTTATTGTTGTTGTTGTAGTAGTTGTTGTAGTTGTTGTTGTTGTTGTTTAGTTGTTGTTGTTGTTGTTGTAGTTGTTGTTATTGTTGTTGTTGTTGTAGTAGTTGTTGTAGTTGTTGTTGTAGTAGTTGTTGTTGATGTTGTTGTTGTAGTTGTTGTAGTTGTTGTTGATGTTGTTGATGTTGTTGTTGTAGTTGTTGTTGTTGTAGTTGTTGTTGATGTTGATGTTGTTGTTGTTGTTGATGTTGTTGTTGATGTTGTTGTTGTTGTTGATGTTGTTGTTGTTGTTGATGTTGTTGTTGTTGATGTTGTTGATGTTGATGTTGTTGTTGTTGTAGTAGTTGTTGTTTTGTTGTTGTAGTTGTTGTAGTTGTTGTTGTTGTAGTTGTTGTTGTTGTTGATGTTGTTGTTGTTGTTGATGTTGATGATGTTGTTGTTGTTGTTGTAGTTGTTGTAGTAGACATTGTTGTAGTTGTTGTTGTTGTTGTTTGTAGCGAGAGTTGCAGAGGGACCGGCGCCGTGCCCAGAGGCAGCGCCGTGAGCACCAGAAGCAAACTCAGCGGCTCCTCCACCTCATCACCATGGTAACCACTCGTCACCATGGCAACCACTCACTCGTCACCATGGCAACCACTCACTCATCATCATGGCAATCACTCACTCGTCACCATGGCAACCACTCACTCATCACCACTCGTCACCATGGCAACCACTCATCACCATGGCAACCACTCACTCATCACCACTCATCACCATGGTAACCACTCGTCACCATGGCAACCACTCACTCGTCACCATGGTAACCACTCATCACCACTCGTCACCATGGCAACCACTCACTCATCACCATGGCAACCACTCACTCATCACCATGGCAACCACTCACTCATCACCACTCATCACCACGGTAACCACTCACTCATCACCACGGCAACCACTCACTCATCACCATGGCAACCACTCACTCATCACCATGGCAACCGCTCGCTCGTCACCACGGCAACCTCATCACCATGGTAATCACTCACTCATCACCATGGCAACCACTCACTCGTCACCATGGCAACCACCCACTCATCACCATGGCAACCACTCACTCATCACCATGGTAACCACTCACTCATCACCATGGCAACCACTCACTCATCACCATGGCAACCACTCAACTTCATCACCACGGCAACCACTCAACCTCATCACCACGGTAACCACTCACTCATCACCACGGTAACCACTCACTCGTCACCATGGTAACCACTCACTCATCACCATGGCAACCACTCAACTTCATCACCACGGCAACCACTCAACCTCATCACCACGGTAACCACTCACTCATCACCACGGTAACCACTCACTCGTCACCATGGTAACCACTCACTCATCACCATGGCAACCACTCACTCATCGCCATGGCAACCACTCAGTCATCACCATGGCAACCACTCACTCGTCACCACGGCAACCACTCACTCATCACCATGGCAACCACTCACTCATCACCATGGCAACCACTCATCACCACGGCAACCACTCACTCGTCACCATGGTAACCACTCACTCATCACCATGGCAACCACTCACTCATCACCATGGCAACCACTCACTCATCGCCATGGCAACCACTCAGTCATCACCATGGCAACCACTCACTCGTCACCACGGCAACCACTCACTCATCACAATGGCAACCACTCACTCATCACCATGGCAACCACTCATCACCACGGCAACCACTCATCACCACTCATCACCACGGCAACCGCTCACTCGTCACCATGGTAACCACTCACTCATCACCACGGCAACCACTCGCTCATCACCACGGCGACCACTCACTCATCACCATGGCAACCACTCATCACCACTCATCACCATGGTAACCACTCAGTCATCACCACGGCAACCACTCGCTCATCACCACGGCAACCACTCGCTCATCACCACGGCAACCGCTCGCTCGTCACCACGGCGACGACGATGCCCCTAATGTCGTCCCTCTCCCCCCCCCCCCTCTCTCAGGATCGTAAAATCCGTCTGAACCTCCCTCACGACCAGGGGTGTGACCAGGGGTGTGACCAGGGGGGTGACCAGGGGGGTGAGGACCAGGGGTGTGACCAGGGGTGTGACCAGGGGGGTGAGGACCAGGGGGGTGGACGCTTGCCCCTGCTCAAGGACGGGAGGTTGTGCTGGAGGGTGGCGCTTCTCTACCCTGAGCACAGCTTCTGTGAGGTGGTGACAGCCTTCAGTGAAGACTCCTGGTGGGTGGGTGGTGGGTGGGTGGGTGGTGGGTGGGTGGGTGAGTGGGTGGGTGAGTGGGTGGGTGGGTGAGTGAGTGGGTGAGTGGGTGGGTGGGTGGGTGAGTGAGTGAGTGGGTGAGTGAGTGGGTGAGTGGGTGAGTGGTGAGTGGGTGGGTGAGTGGGTGAGTGAGTGAGTGGGTGGGTGAGTGAGTGAGTGAGTGGGTGGGTGGGTGGGTGAGTGAGTGAGTGGGTGGGTGAGTGAGTGGGTGGGTGGGTGGGTGAGTGGGTGGGTGGTGGGTGGGTGGGTGGGTGAGTGGGTGAGTGAGTGGGTGGGTGGGTGAGTGGGTGAGTGAGTGGGTGGGTGGGTGGGTGAGTGGGTGGGTGCGTGAGTGGGTGGGTGGGTGGGTGAGTGGGTGAGTGGGTGGGTGGGTGGGTGGTGAGTGAGTGAGTGGGTGGGTGAGTGGGTGAGTGAGTGGGTGAGTGAGTGGGTGGGTGAGTGAGTGAGTGGGTGAGTGAGTGGGTGGGTGAGTGAGTGGGTGGGTGGGTGAGTGGGTGAGTGGGTGGGTGGGTGAGTGGGTGAGTGGGTGGGTGGGTGGGTGTGTGAGTGGGTGAGTGAGTGGGTGGGTGAGTGGGTGAGTGAGTGGGTGAGTGGGTGGGTGAGTGAGTGAATGGGTGGGGTGAGTGAGTGGGTGGGTGGGTGGGTGAGTGGGTGGGTGAGTGAGTGAGTGAGTGGGTGGGTGAGTGAGTGGGTGGGTGAGTGAGTGGGTGAGTGGGTGGGTGGGTGAGTGGGTGAGTGGGTGGGTGGGTGAGTGAGTGGGTGGGTGGGTGAGTGAGTGGGTGAGTGGGTGGGTGAGTGGGTGGGTGGGTGGGTGAGTGGGTGAGTGGGTGAGTGAGTGGGTGGGTGAGTGGATGGGTGGGTGGGAGAGTGGGTGAGTGAGTGGGTGAGTGGGTGGGTGAGTGGGTGAGTGGGTGGGTGGGTGAGTGGGTGGGTGGGTGAGTGGGTGAGTGGGTGGGTGGGTGAGTGGGTGGGTGGGTGAGTGGGTGAGTGAGTGGGTGAGTGGGTGGGTGAGTGAGTGAGTGGGTGAGTGGGTGGGTGAGTGAGTGAGTGGGTGGGTGGGTGAGTGAGTGAGTGAGTGGGTGAGTGAGTGAGTGGGTGAGTGGGTGAGTGAGTGAGTGGGTGGGTGAGTGGGTGGGTGGGTGGGTGAGTGGGTGGGTGGGTGGGTGAGTGGGTTGGTGGGAGAGTGGGTGAGTGGGTGGGTGAGTGGGTTAGTGGGTGGGTGAGTGGGTGGGTGAGTGAGTGGGTGGGTGGGTGGGTGAGTGGGTGAGTGGGTGGGTGGGTGGGTGGTGAGTGAGTGGGTGGGTGAGTGGGTGGGTGAGTGGGTGGGTGGGTGAGTGAGTGGGTGAGTGGGTGAGTGAGTGAGTGAGTGGGTGAGTGGGTGGGTGGGTGAGTGGGTGGGTGGGTGAGTGAGTGAGTGGGTGAGTGGGTGGGTAGGTGAGTGAGTGGGTGGGTGAGTGGGTGGGTGAGTGAGTGGGTGGGTGAGTGAGTGGGTGAGTGAGTGGGTGGGTGAGTGGGTGGGTGAGTGAGTGGGTGGGTGAGTGAGTGGGTGGGTGGGTGAGTGGGTGAGTGGGTGAGTGAGTGAGTGAGTGGGTGGGTGAGTGGGTGAGTGAGTGGGTGGGTGAGTGGATGGGTGGGTGGGTGAGTGGGTTGGTGGGAGAGTGGGTGAGTGAGTGGGTGAGTGGGTGGGTGAGTGGGTGAGTGGGTGGGTGAGTGGGTGGGTGGGTGGGTGAGTGAGTGGGTGGGTGGGTGAGTGAGTGAGTGGGTGGGTGGTGGGTGGGTGGGTGAGTGGTGGGTGGGTGGGTGGGTGGGTGAGTGGGTGAGTGAGTGAGTGAGTGGGTGAGTGGGTGAGTGGGTGGGTGGGTGAGTGGGTGGGTGGGTGAGTGAGTGAGTGGGTGAGTGGGTGGGTAGGTGAGTGAGTGGGTGGGTGAGTGGGTGGGTGAGTGAGTGGGTGGGTGAGTGAGTGGGTGGGTGAGTGAGTGGGTGAGTGAGTGGGTGGGTGAGTGGGTGGGTGAGTGAGTGGGTGGGTGGGTGGGTGAGTGAGTGGGTGGGTGGGTGAGTGGGTGAGTGGGTGAGTGAGTGAGTGAGTGGGTGGGTGAGTGGGTGAGTGAGTGGGTGAGTGGGTGGGTGAGTGGGTGAGTGGGTGGGTGGGTGAGTGGGTGGGTGGGTGAGTGGGTGAGTGGGTGGGTGGGTGAGTGGGTGGGTGAGTGAGTGGGTGAGTGAGTGGGTGAGTGGGTGGGTGAGTGAGTGAGTGGGTGAGTGGGTGAGTGAGTGGGTGGGTGAGTGGGTGGGTGGGTGGGTGAGTGGGTGGGTGGGTGGGTGAGTGGGTTGGTGGGAGAGTGGGTGAGTGGGTGGGTGAGTGGGTTAGTGGGTGGGTGAGTGGGTGGGTGAGTGAGTGGGTGGGTGGGTGGGTGAGTGGGTGAGTGGGTGGGTGGGTGGGTGGTGAGTGAGTGGGTGGGTGAGTGGGTGGGTGAGTGGGTGGGTGGGTGAGTGAGTGGGTGAGTGGGTGAGTGAGTGAGTGAGTGGGTGAGTGGGTGGGTGGGTGAGTGGGTGGGTGGGTGAGTGAGTGAGTGGGTGAGTGGGTGGGTAGGTGAGTGAGTGGGTGGGTGAGTGGGTGTGAGTGAGTGGGTGGGTGAGTGAGTGAGTGGGTGAGTGAGTGGGTGGGTGAGTGAGTGGGTGAGTGAGTGGGTGGGTGAGTGAGTGGGTGGGTGGGTGAGTGGGTGAGTGGGTGAGTGAGTGAGTGAGTGGGTGGGTGAGTGGGTGAGTGAGTGGGTGGGTGAGTGGATGGGTGGGTGGGTGAGTGGGTTGGTGGGGAGAGTGGGTGAGTGAGTGGGTGAGTGGGTGGGTGAGTGGGTGAGTGGGTGGGTGAGTGGGTGGGTGGGTGGGTGAGTGAGTGGGTGGGTGGGTGAGTGAGTGAGTGGGTGGGTGGTGGGTGGGTGGGTGAGTGGTGGGTGGGTGGGTGGGTGAGTGGGTGAGTGAGTGAGTGAGTGGGTGAGTGGGTGAGTGGGTGGGTGGGTGAGTGGGTGGGTGGGTGAGTGAGTGAGTGGGTGAGTGGGTGGGTAGGTGAGTGAGTGGGTGGGTGAGTGGGTGGGTGAGTGAGTGGGTGGGTGAGTGAGTGGGTGGGTGAGTGAGTGGGTGAGTGAGTGGGTGGGTGAGTGGGTGGGTGAGTGAGTGGGTGGGTGGGTGGGTGGGTGAGTGAGTGGGTGGGTGGGTGAGTGGGTGAGTGGGTGAGTGAGTGAGTGGGTGAGTGGGTGAGTGAGTGGGTGAGTGGGTGGGTGAGTGGGTGAGTGGGTGGGTGGGTGAGTGGGTGGGTGGGTGAGTGGGTGAGTGGGTGAGTGGGTGGGTGGGTGAGTGGGTGGGTGGGTGAGTTGGTGAGTGAGTGGGTGAGTGGGTGGGTGAGTGAGTGAGTGGGTGAGTGGGTGAGTGAGTGAGTGGGTGGGTGGGTGAGTGAGTGAGTGAGTGGGTGAGTGAGTGAGTGGGTGAGTGGGTGAGTGAGTGAGTGGGTGGGTGAGTGGGTGGGTGGGTGGGTGAGTGGGTGGTGGGTGGGTGAGTGGGTTGGTGGGAGAGTGGGTGAGTGGGTGGGTGAGTGGGTGAGTGGGTGGGTGAGTGGGTGGGTGAGTGAGTGGGTGGGTGGGTGGGTGAGTGGGTGAGTGGGTGGGTGGGTGGGTGGTGAGTGAGGTGGGTGGGTGAGTGGGTGGGTGAGTGGGTGGGTGGGTGAGTGAGTGGGTGAGTGGGTGAGTGAGTGAGTGAGTGGGTGAGTGGGTGAGTGGGTGGGTGGGTGGGTGAGTGGTTGGTGGGAGAGTGGGTGAGTGGGTGGGTGAGTGGGTGAGTGGGTGGGTGAGTGGGTGGGTGAGTGAGTGGGTGGGTGGGTGGGTGAGTGGGTGAGTGGGTGGGTGGGTGGGTGGTGAGTGAGAGGGGTGGGTGAGTGGGTGGGTGAGTGGGTGGGTGGGTGAGTGAGTGGGTGAGTGGGTGGGTAGGTGAGTGAGTGGGTGGGTGAGTGGGTGGGTGAGTGAGTGGGTGGGTGAGTGAGTGGGTGAGTGAGTGGGTGGGTGAGTGGGTGGGTGAGTGAGTGGGTGGGTGGGTGGGTGAGTGAGTGGGTGGGTGGGTGAGTGGGTGAGTGAGTGAGTGAGTGGGTGGGTGAGTGGGTGAGTGAGTGGGTGGGTGAGTGGATGGGTGGGTGGGTGAGTGGGTTGGTGGGAGAGTGGGTGAGTGAGTGGGTGAGTGGGTGGGTGAGTGGGTGAGTGGGTGGGTGAGTGGGTGGGTGGGTGGGTGAGTGAGTGGGTGGGTGGGTGAGTGAGTGAGTGGGTGGGTGGGTGGGTGAGTGAGTGAGTGAGTGGGTGGGTGGGTGGGTGGGTGAGTGGGTGGGTGGGTGGGTGAGTGGGTGAGTGGGTGGGTGAGTGGGTGGGTGAGTGAGTGGGTGGGTGGGTGGGTGAGTGAGTGGGTGGGTGGGTGAGTGAGTGAGTGGGTGGGTGGGTGGGTGAGTGGGTGGGTGGGTGGGTGAGTGAGGGGAGGGGTGGGTGGGTGAGTGGGTGGGTGAGTGGGTGGGTGGGTGGGTGAGTGGGTGAGTGAGTGAGTGGGTGGGTGGGAGAGAGGGTGGGTGAGTGAGTGGGTGGTTGGGTGGGTGAGTGGGTGGGTGAGTGGGTGGGTGGGAGAGAGGGTGGGTGAGTGAGTGGGTGGGTGGGTGGGTGAGTGGGTGAGTGGGTGGGTGAGTGGGTGGGTGGAGAGAGGGTGGGTGAGTGAGTGGGTGGGTGGGTGGGTGAGTGGGTGAGTGAGTGGGTGGGTGAGTGGATGAGTGGGTGAGTGGGTGGGTGAGTGGGTGGGTGGGAGAGAGGGTGGAGGGGTGGGTGGGTGGTGAGTGGGTGAGTGGGTGGGTGAGTGGTGGGTGGGAAGGGTGGGTGAGTGAGTGGGTGGGTGGTTGGGTGAGTGGTGAGTGGGTGGGTGAGTGGGGTGGGTGGGAGAGAGGGTGGGTGAGTGAGTGGGTGGGTGGGTGGGTGGGTGAGTGGGTGGGTGAGTGAGTGGGTGAGTGAGTGAGTGGGTGAGTGAATGGGTGGGTGAGTGAGTGGGTGAGTGAATGGGTGGGTGAGTGAGTGGGTGGGTGGGTGAGTGGGTGGGTGGGTGGGTGAGTGGGTGAGTGGGTGGGTGAGTGGGTGGGGTGAGTGAGTGGGTGAGTGAGTGGGTGGGTGAGTGAGTGGGTGGGTGGGTGGGTGAGTGGGTGAGTGGGTGGGTGAGTGGGTGGGTGAGTGAGTGGGTGAGTGAGTGAGTGGGTGAGTGAGTGGGTGAGTGGGTGGGTGGGTGGGTGAGAGTGGGTGAGTGGGTGGGTGAGTGGGTGGGTGAGTGAGTGGGTGAGTGGAGTGAGTGAGTGGGTGAGTGGGTGGGTGGGTGAGTGAGTGGGTGAGTGGGTGGGTGAGTGGGTGGATGAGTGGGTGGGTGGGTGGGTGAGTGGGTGGGTGGGTTGGGTGAGTGAGTGAGTGGAGGTGTGAGTGGAGGATGAGTGGGTGGGTGGGTGGGTGAGTGGGTGGGTGGGTGGGGGAGTGAGTGAGTGGAGTGGGTGGGTGAGTGGGTGAGTGGTGGGTGAGTGGGTGAGTGAGTGGGTGGGTGAGTGGATGGGTGGGTGGGAGAGTGGGTGAGTGAGTGGGTGAGTGGGTGGGTGAGTGGGTGAGTGGGTGGGTGGGTGAGTGGGTGGGTGGGTGAGTGGGTGAGTGGGTGGGTGGGTGAGTGGGTGGGTGGGTGAGTGGGTGAGTGAGTGGGTGAGTGGGTGGGTGAGTGAGTGAGTGGGTGAGTGGGTGGGTGAGTGAGTGAGTGGGTGGGTGGGTGAGTGGGAGTGAGTGGGTGAGTGAGTGAGTGGGTGAGTGGGTGAGTGAGTGAGTGGGTGGGTGAGTGGGTGTGGTGGGTGGGTGAGTGGGTGGGTGGGTGGGTGAGTGGGTTGGTGGGAGAGTGGGTGAGTGGGTGGGTGAGTGGGTTAGTGGGTGGGTGAGTGGGTGGGTGAGTGAGTGGGTGGGTGGGTGGGGGAGTGGGTGAGTGGGTGGGTGGGTGGGTGGTGAGTGGTGGGGTGGTGAGTGGGTGGGTGAGTGGGTGGGTGGGTGGAGTGAGTGGGTGAGTGGGTGAGTGAGTGAGTGAGTGGGTGAGTGGGTGAGTGGGTGGGTGGGTGAGGTGGGTGGGTGGGTGAGTGAGTGAGAGTGGGTGAGTGGGTGGGTAGGTGAGTGAGGTGGGTGGGTGAGTGGGTGGGTGAGTGAGTGGGTGGGTGAGTGAGTGGGTGAGTGAGTGGGTGGGTGAGTGGGTGGGTGAGTGAGTGGGTGGGTGGGTGGGTGAGTGAGTGGGTGGGTGGGTGAGTGGGTGAGTGGGTGATTGAGTGGGTGGGTGAGTGGATGGGTGGGTGGGTGAGTGGGTTGGTGGGAGAGTGGGTGAGTGAGTGGGTGAGTGGGTGGGTGAGTGGGGTGAGTGGGTGGGTGAGTGGGTGGGTGGGTGGGTGAGTGAGTGGGTGGGTGGGTGAGTGAGAGTGAGTGGGTGGGTGGTGGGTGGTGGGTGAGTGGGTGGGTGGGTGGGTGGGTGAGTGGGTGAGTGAGTGAGTGAGTGGGTGAGTGGGTGAGTGGGTGGGTGGGTGAGTGGGTGGAGGGTGAGTGAGTGAGTGGGTGGGTGAGTGAGTGGGTGAGTGAGTGGGTGGGTGAGTGGGTGGGTGAGTGAGTGGGTGGGTGGGTGGGTGAGTGAGTGGGTGGGTGGGTGAGTGAGTGAGTGGGTGAGTGAGTGAGTGAGTGGGTGAGTGGGTGAGTGAGTGGGTGAGTGGGTGGGTGAGTGGGTGAGTGGGTGGGTGGGTGAGTGGGTGGGTGAGTGGGTGAGTGGGTGAGTGGGTGGGTGGGTGAGTGGGTGGGTGGGTGAGTGAGCTGAGTGAGTGGGTGAGTGGGTGGGTGAGTGGGTGAGTGGGTGGGTGAGTGAGTGAGTGGGTGAGTGGGTGAGTGAGTGAGTGGGTGGGTGGGTGAGTGAGTGAGTGAGTGGGTGAGTGAGTGAGTGGGTGAGTGGGTGAGTGAGTGAGTGGGTGGGTGAGTGGGTGGGTGGGTGGGTGAGTGGGTGGTGGGGTGGGTGAGTGGGTTGGTGGGAGAGTGGGTGAGTGGGTGGGTGAGTGGGTGAGTGGGTGGGTGAGTGGGTGGGTGAGTGAGAGGGTGGGTGGGTGGGTGAGTGGGTGAGTGGGTGGGTGGGTGGGTGGTGAGTGAGTGGGTGGGTGGGTGAGTGGGTGGGTGAGTGGGTGGGTGGGTGAGTGAGTGGGTGAGTGGGTGAGTGAGTGAGTGAGTGGGTGAGTGAGTGAGTGGGTGAGTGGGTGAGTGGGTGGGTGAGAGGTTGAGGTGAGTGAGTGGGTGAGTGGGTGAGGTAGGTGAGTGAGTGGGTGGGTGAGTGGGTGGGTGAGTGAGTGGGTGGGTGAGTGAGTGGGTGGAGTGAGTGGGTGGGTGAGTGGAGTGGGTGAGTGAGTGGGTGGGTGGGTGAGTGAGTGAGTGGGTGGGTGGGTGAGTGGGTGGGTGGGTGTGAGTGGGTGGTGAGTGGGTGAGTGAGTGGGTGGGTGAGTGGATGGGTGGGTGGGTGAGTGGGTTGGTGGGAGAGTGGGTGAGGAGTGGGTGAGTGGGTGGGTGAGTGGGTGAGTGGGTGGGTGAGTGGGTGGGTGGGTGGGTGAGTGAGTGGGTGGGTGGGTGAGTGAGTGAGTGAGTGGGTGGGGTGGGGGTGAGTGAGTGAGTGAGTGGGTGGGTGGGTGGGTGGGTGAGTGGGTGGGTGGGTGGGTGAGTGGGTGGGTGGGTGGGTGAGTGGGTGAGTGGGTGGGTGAGTGGGTGGGTGAGTGAGTGGGTGGGTGGGTGGGTGAGTGAGTGGGTGGGTGGGTGAGTGAGTGAGTGGGTGGGTGGGTGGGTGAGTGGGTGGGTGGGTGGGTGAGTGAGTGAGTGAGTGAGTGGGTGGGTGAGTGGGTGGGTGAGTGGGTGGGTGGGTGGGTGAGTGGGTGAGTGAGTGAGTGGGTGGGTGGGAGAGAGGGTGGGTGAGTGAGTGGGTGGGTGGGTGGGTGAGTGGGTGGGTGAGTGGGTGGGTGGGAGAGAGGGTGGGTGAGTGAGTGGGTGGGTGGGTGGGTGAGTGGGTGAGTGGGTGGGTGAGTGGGTGGGTGGGAGAGGGTGGGTGAGTGAGTGGGTGGGTGGGTGGGTGAGTGGGTGAGTGAGTGGGTGGGTGAGTGGATGAGTGGGTGAGTGGGTGGGTGAGTGGGTGGGTGGGAGAGAGGGTGGGTGAGTGAGTGGGTGGGTGGGTGGGTGAGTGGGTGAGTGGGTGGGTGAGTGGGTGGGTGGGAGAGAGGGTGGGTGAGTGAGTGGGAGTGTGGGGTGAGTGGGTGGAGTGGGTGGGTGGGAGAGGGGGAGGGAGAGTGAGTGGGTGGGGTGGTGGGTGGGTGGGTGGGTGGGTGGGTGAGTGGGTGGGTGAGTGAGTGGGTGAGTGAGTGAGTGGGTGAGTGAATGGGTGGGTGAGTGAGTGGGTGAGTGAATGAATGGGTGGGTGAGTGAGTGGGAGGGTGGGTGAGTGGGTGGGTGGGTGGGTGAGTGGGTGAGTGGGTGGGTGAGTGGGTGGGTGAGTGAGTGGGTGGAGTGAGTGGGTGGGTGAGTGAGTGGGTGGGTGGGTGGGTGAGTGGGTGAGTGGGTGGGTGAGTGGGTGGGTGAGTGAGTGGGTGAGTGAGTGAGTGGGTGAGTGAGTGGGTGAGTGGGTGGGTGGGTGGGTGAGTGGGTGAGTGGGTGGGTGAGTGGGTGGGTGAGTGAGTGGGTGAGTGGGTGAGTGAGTGAGTGGGTGAGTGAGTGGGTGGGTGGGTGAGTGGGTGGGTGGGTGAGTGGGTGAGTGGGTGGGTGAGTGAGTGGGTGAGTGAGTGAGTGGGTGAGTGAATGGGTGGGTGAGTGAGTGGGTGAGTGAATGGGTGGGTGAGTGAGTGGGTGGGTGGGTGAGTGGGTGGGTGGGTGGGTGAGTGGGTGAGTGGGTGGGTGAGTGGGTGGGTGAGTGAGTGGGTGAGTGAGTGGGTGGGTGAGTGAGTGGGTGGGTGGGTGGGTGAGTGGGTGAGTGGGTGGGTGAGTGGGTGGGTGAGTGAGTGGGTGAGTGAGTGAGTGGGTGAGTGAGTGGGTGGGTGGGTGAGTGGGTGGGTGGGTGGGTGAGTGGGTGAGTGGGTGGGTGAGTGGGTGGGTGAGTGAGTGGGTGAGTGAGTGAGTGGGTGAGTGAGTGGGTGGGTGGGTGAGTGGGTGGGTGGGTGGGTGAGTGGGTGAGTGGGTGGGTGAGTGAGTGGGTGAGTGAGTGAGTGGGTGAGTGAATGGGTGGGTGAGTGAGTGGGTGAGTGAATGGGTGGGTGAGTGAGTGGGTGGGTGGGTGAGTGGGTGGGTGGGTGGGTGAGTGGGTGAGTGGGTGGGTGAGTGGGTGGGTGAGTGAGTGGGTGAGTGAGTGGGTGGGTGAGTGAGTGGGTGGGTGGGTGGGTGAGTGGGTGGGTGAGTGGTGGGTGAGTGAGTGGGTGAGTGAGTGAGTGGGTGAGTGAGTGGGTGGGTGCGGTGAGTGGGTGGGTGGGTGGGTGAGTGGGTGGGTGAGTGAGTGGGTGAGTGGGTGAGTGGGTGAGTGAGTGAGTGAGTGGGTGAGTGAGTGGGTGGGTGGGTGGGTGAGTGGTGGGTGGGTGGGGGGATGGGTGGAGTGAGTGAGTGGGTGAGTGAGTGGGTGGGTGGGTGGGTGAGTGGGTGGGTGGGTGGGTGGGTGGGTGAGTGAGTGGGTGAGTGAGTGGGTGGGTGAGTGAGTGGGTGGGTGGGTGGGTGAGTGGGTGAGTGGGTGGGTGAGTGGGTGGGTGAGTGGGTGGGTGAGTGAGTGAGTGGGTGAGTGAGTGGGTGGGTGGGTGGGTGGGTGAGTGGGTGGGTGGGTGGGTGGGTGAGTGGGTGAGTGAGTGAGTGGGTGAGTGAGTGGGTGGGTGGGTGGGTGAGTGGGTGGGTGGGTGAGTGAGTGAGGGGGTGAGTGAGTGGGTGGGTGAGTGAGTGGGTGGGTGGGTGGGTGAGTGGGTGAGTGGGTGGGTGAGTGGGTGGGTGAGTGAGTGGGTGAGTGAGTGAGTGGGTGAGTGAGTGGGTGGGTGGGTGAGTGGGTGGGTGGGTGGGTGAGTGGGTGGGTGAGTGAGTGGGTGAGTGGGTGAGTGGGTGAGTGAGTGAGGTGGGTGAGTGAGTGGGTGGGTGGGTGGGTGAGTGGGTGGGTGGGTGGGTGAGTGGGTGAGTGAGTGAGTGGGATGAGTGAGTGGGTGGGGTGGGTGAGTGGGTGGGTGGGGTGGGTGATTGGGTGAGTGAGTGAGTGGGTGGGTGAGTGGGTGGGTGGTGGGTGAGTGGGTGGGTGGGTGGGTGAGTGGGTGAGTGAGTGAGTGGGTGAGTGATTGGGTGGGTGGGTGGGTGAGTGGGTGGGTGGGTGGGTGAGTGGGTGAGTGAGTGAGTGGGTGGGTGAGTGGGTGGGTGGGTGGGGTGAGTGGGTGGGTGGGTGGGTGAGTGGGTGAGTGAGTGAGTGGGTGGGTGAGTGGGTGGGTGGGTGGGTGAGTGGTGGGGTGAGTGAGTGGGTGAGTGGGTGAGTGAGTGAGTGGGTGAGTGAGTGGGTGGGTGGGTGGGTGGGTGAGTGGGTGGGTGGGTGGGTGAGTGGGTGAGGGAGTGAGTGGGTGAGTGAGTGGGTGGGTGGGTGGGTGAGTGGGTGGGTGGGTGGGTGAGTGGGTGAGTGAGTGAGTGGGTGGGTGAGTGGGTGGGTGGGTGGGTGAGTGGGTGGAGTGAGTGGGTGGGTGAGTGAGTTGAACCTTTATCCCCAAACACCCCCCCGTGTCTCTCTCACCCCCGTGTCTCTCTCCCCGTGTCTCTGTGTCTCTCTCTGTCTCCCTGTGTCTGTGTCTCTCTCCCCCCGTGTCTCTCTTCCCCCGTGTCTCTCTCCGTGTCTCTCCCCATGTCTCTCTCTCCCCGTGTCTCTATCTCTGTGTCTCTCTGTGTCTCTCTGTGTGTCTCTCTGTCTCCCTGTGTCTCTCTGTGTCTCTCTCTCCCCGTGTCTCTCTCTCTGTCTCTCTCTCTGTGTCTCTCTCTGTGTCTCTCTTTGTCTCTCACCGTGTGTCTCTCTGTGTCTCTCTGTGTCTCTCTCTGTGTGTCTCTCTCTCTCTGTGTCTCTCTGTGTCTCTCCCTCTCTCTCCTGTGTTCTCTGTGTGTGTCTCTCTCTCTGTGTCTCTCTGTGTCTCTCTCTCCCCGTGTCTCTCTCTATGTCTCTCTGTGTCTCTCTGTGTCTCTCTCTCACCGTGTGTCTACCTCTGTGTCTCTGTGTCTCTCTCTCACCGTGTGTCTCTCTCTGTGTCTCTCTGTGTCTCTCTCTCACCGTGTCTCTCTCTGTGTCTCTCTGTGTCTCTCTCTCACTGTGTGTCTCTCTCTGTCTCTCTGTGTCTCTCTCTCACCGTGTGTCTCTCTCTGTGTCTCTCTCTCACCGTGTCTCTCTCTGTGTGTCTCTGTGTCTCTCTCTCACCGTGTCTCTCTCTGTGTCTCTCTGTGTCTCTCTCTCTGTGTGTCTCTGTGTCTCTCTCTCACCGTGTGTCTCTCTCTGTGTCTCTCTCTCACCGTGTCTCTCTCTCTGTCTCTCTGTGTCTCTCTCTCACCGTGTCTCTCTCTGTGTCTCTCTCTCACCGTGTCTCTCTCTCTGTCTCTCTGTGTCTCTCTCTCACCGTGTCTCTCTCTGTGTCTCTCTGTGTCTCTCTCTCACCGTGTGTCTCTCTCTGTGTCTCTGTGTCTCTGTGTCTCTCTCTGTCTCTCCCCGTGTGTCTCTCTGTCTCTCTCTCTGTGTCTCTCTGTCTCTCTCCCCGTGTGTCTCTCTGTGTCTCTCTCTCCCCGTGTGTCTCTCTGTGTCTCTCTGTGTCTCTCACCGTGTGTCTCTGTGTCTCTCTGTGTCTCTCCCCGTGTGTCTCTCCCCGTGTGTCTCTCTGTGTGTCTCTCTGTGTTTCTCTGTGTCTCTCACCATGTGTCTCTGTGTGTCTCTGTGTGTCTCTCTGTGTGTCTCTGTGTCTCTGTGTCTCTCTGTGTCTCTCTGTGTCTCTCTCTGTGTCTCTCTGTGTCTCTCTGTGTCTCTCACCGTGTGTCTCTGTGTATCTCTCTGTGTCTCTCTGTGTCTCTCTCTCACCGTGTGTCTCTGTGTGTCTCTCACCGTGTGTCTCTCTGTGTCTCTCTCTGTGTGTCTCTCTGTGTGTCTCCCTGTGTCTCCCTGTGTCTCCCTGTGTCTCTCTGTGTCTCTCTGTGTCTCTCTCTCACCGTGTGTCTCTGTGTGTCTCTCACCGTGTGTCTCTGTGTGTCTCTCTCTGTGTGTCTCTCTCTGTGTGTCTCCCTGTGTCTCCCTGTGTCTCTCTGTGTCTCTCTGTGTCTCTCTCTCACCGTGTGTCTCTGTGTGTCTCTCTGTGTGTCTCTCTGTGTCTCTCTCTGTGTCTCTCTCTGTGTGTCTCCCTGTGTCTCTCTGTGTCTCGCTCTGTGTCTCTCTCTGTGTGTCTCTCTGTGTCTCTGTGTGTCTCTCTGTGTCTCTCTCTGTGTGTCTCCCTGTGTCTCTCTGTGTCTCTCTCTGTGTCTCTGTGTCTCCCCGTGTGTCTCTCTCTGTGTGTCTCTCTGTGTCTCTCTCTGTGTGTCTCTCTCTGTGTGTCTCTCTCTGTGTGTCTCTCTGTGTCTCTGTGTGTCTCTCTGTGTGTCTCTCTGTGTCTCTCTCTCTGTCTCTCTGTGTCTCTCTGTGTCTCGCTCTGTGTCTCTCTCTGTGTGTCTCTCTGTGTCTCTGTGTGTCTCTCTGTGTCTCTCTCTGTGTGTCTCTCTGTGTCTCTCTCTGTGTCTCCCTGTGTCTCTCTGTGTCTCGCTCTGTGTCTCTCTCTGTGTGTCTCTCTGTGTCTCTGTGTGTCTCTCTGTGTCTCTCTCTGTGTGTCTCCATGTGTCTCTCTGTGTCTCGCTCTGTGTCTCTCTCTGTGTCTCCCCGTGTGTCTCTCTCTGTGTGTCTCTCTGTGTGTCTCCCTCTGTCTCTCTGTGTCTCTCTCTGTGTGTCTCTGTGTTTCTCTCTGTCTCTCTCTCACCGTGTGTCTCGGTGTCTCTGTGTGTCTCTCTGTGTCTCTGTCTCTCTCTGTGTGTCTCTCTCTCTCCCCGTGTGTCTCTCTCTGTGTCTCTCTGTGTCTCTGTGTGTCTCTCTGTGTCTCTGTGTCTCTCTGTGTGTCTCTCTGTGTGTCTCTCTGTGTCTCTCTCTCCCCGTGTGTGTCTCTGTGTGTGTCTCTCTGTGTCTCTCTCGGTGTCTCTCTCTCTGTGTCTCTCTGTGTCTCTCTGTGTGTCTCTCTGTGTCTCTCTGTGTCTCTCTCTGTGTCTCTGTCTCTCTCTCTCCCCGTGTGTCTCTCTCTGTGTCTCTCTCTCACCGTGTGTCTCTCTGTGTCTCTCACCGTGTGTCTCTGTGTCTCTCTGTGTCTCTCTTGTGTGTCTCTCTGTGTCTCTCTCTGTGTCTCTCTCTCTGTGTCTCTGTGTCTCTCTCTGTGTGTCTCTCTCTGTGTCTCTCTGTGTGTCTCTCTGTGTCTCTGTGTCTCTCTGTGACTCTCTGTGTGTCTCTCTGTGTCTCTCACCGTGTCTCTCTGTGTGTCTCTGTGTCTCTCTGTGTCTCTCTGTGTGTGTTTCTGTGTGTCTCTCTGTGTCTCTCTCTGTGTGTCTCTCTGTGTCTCTGTGTCTCTCTCTGTGTCTCTCTGTGTCTCTCTGTGTGTCTCTCTGTGTGTCTCTCTCTGTGTCTCTCTCTGTGTCTCTCTCTGTGTCTCTCTGTGTCTCGGTGTCTCTGTGTGTCTCTCTGTGTCTCTCTCTCACCGTGTCTCTCTGTGTCTCTCTGTGTCTCTGTGTGTGTCTCTCTGTGTCTCTCTGTGTCTCTCTCTGTGTCTCTGTGTCTCTCTGTATCTCTCACCGTGTGTGTCTCTCTGTGTGTGTCTCTGTGTGTCTCTCTGTGTCTCTCTCTGTGTGTCTCCCCGTGTCTCTGTGTCTCTCTGTGTCTCTGTGTGTGTCTCCCTGTGTGTCTCTCTCTGTGTCTCTCTGTGTGTCTCTGTGTGTCTCTGTGTCTCTCTGTATCTCTCACCGTGTGTGTCTCTCTGTGTGTCTCTCTCTGTGTGTCTCTCTGTGTGTCTCTGTGTGTCTCTGTGTCTCTCTCTGTGTCTCTCTCTGCGTCTCTCTGTGTCTCTCAGTGTCTCTCTCTGTGTCTCTGTGTGTCTCTGTATCTCCCACCGTGTGTGTCTCTCTGTGTCTCTCTGTGTGTCTCTCACCGTGTGTGTCTCTCTGTGTCTCTGTGTGTCTCTCTGTGTCTCTCTGTGTCTCTCACCGTGTCTCTCTGTGTCTCTCTGTGTGTCTCTCTGTGTCTCTCTCTGTGTCTCTGTGTCTCTCTATCTCTCACCGTGTGTGTCTCTCTGTGTGTCTCTCTGTGTCTCTCTCTGTGTCGCTGTGTCTCTCTCTCACCGTGTGTCTCTCTGTGTGTCTCTCTGTGTCTCTGTGTGTGTAGTTTTCAGGAGCAGCTCTCTGTGATGTTTGAGGAGTCACCTCCTTGGGACTTGGAGCATAAATACTGTCTAGCGAACATTCAGGTGACACACACACAGACACTACACACATACACACAGATACACACACACACAGACACACAGACACACACACAGACACACATAAATACTGTCTAGCGAACATTCAGGTGACACACACACACACAGATACAGACACACACAGATACACACACACATACACACATACACACACACATACACACACACACACAGACACACACAGATACACACACACAGACACAGATACACACATACACACACATAAATACTGTCTAGCGAACATTCATGTGACACACACACACACAGATACACTACACACACACAGATACACACAGACACACACAGATACACACACACATACACACACACATACACACACAGATACACACAGACACACAGATACACACACACAGACACAGATACACACATACACACACATAAATACTGTCTAGCGAACATTCAGGTGACACACAGATAGACACACTACACACACATACACACACACAGATACAGACACACACACACTACACACACAGATACAGACACACACACACACTACACACACACAGACACACACACACTACACACACACACAGTACACACAGACACACACAGACACACACACAGACACACACACACAGACACACACACAGACACACACACATACACACACACACAGACACACACACAGACACACAGACACACACAGACACACACACAGACACACACACACAGACACACACACACAGACACACACAGATACACACAGACACACACACACAGACACACACACACAGTCACACACACAGACACACACACACACAGCCATACACACAGACACACACAGACACACACACAGACATACACACAGACACACACAGACACACACACACAGAGACACACACACAGACACACACACACTCAGACAATGGGTGAGTGAGCATATTGTTGAACCTTTCTCCCCCACCGTCTCTCTCTCCCCGTGTCTCTCCCCGTGTCTCTCTCCCCGTGTCTCTCCCCGTGTCTCTCCCCGTGTCTCTCTCTCCCTGTATCTCTCTCCCCGTGTCTCTCTCCCCGTGTCTCTCTCCCCGTGTCTCTCTCCCTGTGTCTCCCCGTGTCTCTCTCCCCGTGTCTCCCCGTGTCTCCGTGTCTCTCACTGTGTCTCTCCCCGTGTCTCTCCCCGTGTCTCTCCCCGTGTCTCTCTCCCCGTGTCTCCCCGTGTCTCTCTCCCCGTGTCTCTCTCCCCGTGTCTCGCTCCCCGTGTCTCTCCCCGTGTCTCCCCGTGTCTCTCTCCCCGTGTCTCTCTCCCCGTGTCTCTCTCCCCGTGTCTCCGTGTCTCTCACCGTGTCTCTCCCCGTGTCTCTCTCCCTGTGTCTCCCCGTGTCTCTCTCCACGTGTCTCCGTGTCTCTCACTGTGTCTCTCCCCGTGTCTCTCCCCGTGTCTCTCCCCGTGTCTCTCTCCCCGTGTCTCTCTCCCCGTGTCTCTCTCCCCATGTCTCCGTGTCTCTCACCGTCTCTCTCCCCGTGTCTCCGTGTCTCTCCCCGTGTCTCCGTGTCTCTCACCGTCTCTCTCCCCGTGTCTCTCTCTCCCCGTGTCTCTCTCTCTGTGTCTCTCTCCCCGTGTCTCTCTCCCCGTGTCTCTCACCGTCTCTCTCCCCGTGTCTCTCTCTCCCCGTGTCTCTCCCCGTGTCTCTCTCCCCGTGTCTCTCTCTCTCCCCGTGTCTCTCCCCGTGTCTCTCTCCCCGTGTCTCTCTCTCTCCCCGTGTCTCTCTCCCCGTGTCTCTCTGTGTCTCTCCCTGTGTCTCTCCCCGTGTCTCTCTCTGTCTCTCTCCCCGTGTCTCTCCCCGTGTCTCTCTCCCCGTGTCTCTCTCCCCGTGTCTCTCTCCCCGTGTCTCTCTCCCCGTGTCTCTCTCCCCGTGTCTCTCTCCCCGTGTCTCTCCCTGTGTCTCTCTCCCCGTGTCTCCCCGTGTCTCTCTCCCCGTGTCTCTCTCCCCGTGTCTCTCTCCCCGTGTCTCTCCCCGTGTCTCTCTCCCTGTGTCTCTCTCCCCGTGTCCCCGTGTCTCTCCCCGTGTCTCTCCCCGTGTCTCTCCCCGTGTCTCTCTCCCCGTGTCTCTCCCCGTGTCTCCCCGTGTCTCTCTCCCCGTGTCTCTCTCCCCGTGTCTCTCCCCGTGTCTCCGTGTCTCTCCCCGTGTCTCCGTGTCTCTCCCCGTGTCTCCGTGTCTCTCCCCGTGTCTCTCTCCCCGTGTCTCTCCCCGTGTCTCCCCGTGTCTCCCCGTGTCTCTCTCCCCGTGTCTCTCCCCGTGTCTCTCCCCGTGTCTCTCCCCGCGTCTCTCTCTCCCCGTGTCTCTCTCCCCGTGTCTCTCTCCCCGTGTCTCCCCGTGTCTCTCTCCCCGTGTCTCTCCCCGTGTGTCTCCCCGTGTCTCCCCGTGTCTCCCTGTGTCTCTTCCCGTGTCTCTCCCCGTGTCTCTTCCCGTGTCTCTTCCCGTGTCTCTCCCCGAGTCTCTCCCCGTGTCCCCCCATGTCTCCCCGTGTCTCCCCGTGTCTCTCTCCCCATGTCTCTCCCCGTGTCTCTCCCCGTGTCTCTCCCCGTGTGTCTCTCCCCGTGTCTCTCCCCGTGTCTCTTCCCGTGTCTCTTCCCGTGTCTCTCCCCGTGTCTCTCTCCCCGTGTCTCCCCGTGTCTCACCGTGTCTCTCCCCGTGTCTCACCGTGTCTCCCCGTGTCTCACCGTGTCTCTCCCCGTGTTCCCCCGTGTCTCCCCGTGTCTCCCCGTGTCTCCCCGTGTCTCTCTCCCCGTGTCTCCCCGTGTCTCTCTCCCCGTGTCTTTCCCCGTGTCTCTCTCCCCGTGTCTCCCCGTGTCTCTCCCCGTGTCTCTCCCCGTGTCTCCCCGTGTCTCTCACCGTGTCTCCCCGTGTCTCTCACCGTGTCTCCCCGTGTCTCCCCGTCTCTCCCCGTGTCTCACTGTGTCTCTCCCTGTGTCCCCCCGTGTCTCCCCGTGTCTCCCCGTGTCTCCCCGTGTCTCTCTCCCCGTGTCTCTCCCCGTGTCTCTCCCCGTGTCTCTCCCCGTGTCTCTCCCCGTGTCTCTCCCCGTGTGTCTCTCCCCGTGTGTCTCTCCCCGTGTCTCCCCGTGTCTCTCTCCCCGTGTCTCTCTCCCCGTGTCTCTCCCCGTGTCTCTCCCCGTGTCTCTCCCCGTGTCTCCCCCCGTGTCTCCCCCCGTGTCTCTCCCCGTGTCTCTCTCTCCCCGTGTCTCTCTCCCCGTGTCTCTCTCTCCCCGTGTCTCTCCCCGTGTCTCTCTCTCTCTCCCCGTGTCTCTCTCCCCGTGTCTCTCTCCCCGTGTCTCCCCGTGTCTCTCTCCCCGTGTCTCTCCCCGCGTCTCTCCCCGTGTCTCCCCGATGTCCAGGTGCTGTTTGTGGACGAGGAGCATGGATTGTGGGAGGTCGACTTGGAGACTTCACTCATCCACACACTCACTCACCCTCGGTACGCAGATACACACACACACAGAGACACACACACACAGATACACACACACAGATACACACACATACACACACACACAGATACACACAGATACACACACACAGATACACACATATACACACACACAGATACACACACAGATACACACACACACAGATACACACAGACAGATACACACACATACACACACACACAGATACACACAGATACACACACACAGATACACACAGATACACACACACAGATACACACACAGATACACACACACACAGATACACACAGATACACACACACAGATACACACACAGATACACACAGATACACACACAGATACACACACACAGATACACAAACACAGATACACACACACAGATACACACAGATACACACACACAGATACACACAGATACACACACACAGATACACACAGATACACACACACAGATACACACACACAGATACACACAGATACACACACAGATACACACACAGATACACACACACAGATACACACACACAGATACACACACACAGATACACACACACATACACACACACATACACACACAGATACACACAGATACACACAGAGACACACACACAGATACACACACATACACACACACAGATACACACACACACAGATACACACAGATACACACACACATACACACACAGATACACACACACACAGATACACACACACAGACACACACACACAGATACACACACACACACAGATACACACAGAGACACACAGACAGATACACACAGATACACAAACACAGATACACACAGATACACAAACACAGATACACACAGATACACACACACAGATGCACGCACACACAGATACACACACAGATACACACACACACACAGATACACACACACACACAGATACACACAGAGATACACTACACACAGATACACACACAGATACACACAGATGCACACAGAGATACACATACACAGATACACAGATACACACACAGATACACTACACACAGATACACTACACACAGATACACTACACACAGATACACACACACAGATACACACACACAGATACACATTGATACACACAGACACACACATAGACACACACACAGACACAGACACACACAGAGACACACACACACAGAGACACACAGAGACACACACAGAGATACACACAGAGATACACACAGAGACACACAGACCGAGACACACACAGAGACACACAGAGACAGAGACACACACAGAGACACACAGAGACAGAGACACACACAGAGACACACAGACCGAGACACACACAGAGACACACAGAGACAGAGACACACACAGAGACACACACAGAGACACACACAGAGACACACACAGAGATACACACAGAGTTGTTGTTGATGTTGATAATGATGTGGTTGTTGTTGTGGTTGTTGTTGATGATGATGTTGTTGATGTTGTTGTTGTTGTGCAGGTTTGTGGTGCGAGCGTGGACCTTGGAGTTTGTGTTGCTGGCCAGGACCGGAGCGTTCCGCTCCAAGTTTCTAGAATCTCGCAGCGTGCACCCAGCCCGGCACGCACACACTGCACAATAACACACACACACTCACACACATACAGTCACACACACATACACATAGATACACACACACACACAGACACACACAGATACACACTCACATACACACATACACAGTGACACACAGAGACACTCACACACACAGTACACACATACATACACACTCACAGTCTCACACACTCACACACACACACTCACAGAGAGACACACACAGAGACACACACACACACACAGACACTCACACACTCACAGAGACACACACACAGACACATACACTCAGTCACACACTCACATACACTCATACACAGAGACACACAGACACTCACACACACACACACTCACAGAGACACACACACATACACACAGACACACACAGTACACACATACATACACACTCACACACACTCACACACACTCTCACATACAGAGACACTCACACACACAGACACTCACAGAGAGACACACACAGTCACACAGTCACACACAGACACACACACAGATACACACTCACACACATAGAGACACTCACAGAGACACAACAACAACAACAACCGCCATTCGCCACTAAGTGGCGGTGACGTCACCACGACGCTTGTGCCAGGCTATGTGCACCCTGAGGCCACGTGAAGTGTCGAACGCCCGCTGGCAGGAGGTCACGGGGCAGACCCAGGTGCCACGGGTCGACTGACTGAGATGACTGGCTGATGCACCACCTGTGCCCCCTACTGTGCCAACCTGCTGTGCTTTAGCCACCCGGCGCTCCGCTCGCTGTTGTGAGCGTCGCTCCTCCGCCCTCCGTTGTTGTTGGAGGGCGACTGCCTCCAACTGCCCAGTAGCGTCCTTCACGAGCCTCCTCCACAGAAGCCGATCTTGACACCGCTGGTACCAGTCATCGGCAAGTCCACTCAGCTCCACGTCCTCCTGTACCACATCACTCCATCTCTTCTCTAGCCCGTGCCGCGCCCGCTTAGCCCCCTCAATCCGGCCAAACAAAAGCTGTTTCGGCATGCGGTGGCTGGGCATGCGGGCTACATGACCCAGCCATCGCAGCCTTGCCTGCCGGAGGAGCTCACCGATGGGACCCTGCCCAGATCTTTCAAGGATTTGTGAGCTCCTCACACAATCCAGTCTGGTTAAACCCAGGATGGATCGTAGGCAGGTCAGCCTAAATGTTTCTAACCGGCGAAGATGTTCCATTAGGGGGGTCCACGTTTCGCAAGCGTAGAGAAGGGAGAGAATGACCGTGGCCGAGAAGACCTGAAGCTTAGTGCGGAGCGACAGACCAGGTAGCTTCCACACAGCGTTACGCAACCGATGAAAAGATATTGCCGCTCGACTGATTCGGAGTGAGACCTCTGCTGTTAAACTGGAGCCAGTCATAAGCACACTGCCCAGGTATGGGAAACTCTCCACTCTCCCCACAACTGCCCCATCACCGATTGGGAGCCGTGGGGGCGGAGTGTCCGATGGTACAAAATACCCAGGCAGGTGCTTAGTTTTGGTGGGGCTGATGGTAAGGCCCCACCTCTTAGTGGCACGCTCCAGTCTCAGCAGCAGCGTCTCCAACTCCTCCTCTGACTGAGCAGCTATTACCAAGTCATCAGCATACATAACGTGGTTGAGCAATAGGGAGCCATCCCTTGACCGCACCCGGGCATCGATTAGCCTCCCATTATATCTGTACCATATGGAGATTCCCCCGGTACAGCTATTGAAGGCTTCACGAACTACGTGGTCAAAATAGATGTTAAATAATGTGGGAGCCAGAGGACATCCCTGTCGCACCCCAAGGTGTACAGGGAATGGCTCTGACTCCCGGCCACGTAGTTTTACCCGGGCCCGCTCACCATCATGAAGGTCCTTAATGATCGTGAGCAGAGGGTCAGGTACTCCAAAAGCACGAAGAACGACCCAGAGCCCAGGCCTACTGATGGTATCATAGGCCTTGACCAGGTCAATAAAGCAGAGATGTAGGTCTTGTTGGAATTCCCTACACCTCTGCTGTAGCAGACGGACAGAAAATATGGCATCTGTGCAGGACCGCCCTTTCCTGAAACCGCATTGGGGCTCCGCAAGCCTCTCCTCAGCGTGCCTGGCAAGGCGATGCTGAATAATCCTTGCCAGGACCTTTCCCGGCACACTGAGGAGTGAGATGCCCCTGTAGTTGTTACAGTCTGTGCGGTCCCCCTTCTTAAAAAGGGGGACCACCAGGGCATCCTTCCAATCCTGCGGAACCCGTCCAGTGGTCCAGACTGTTGTTATGATGTCATATAGGGCAGTCTGTGCACAAACGCCACCCTCCCTCAGCATTTCGCTTGGGAGATCATCTCTGCCCGCTGCCTTTCCTGGTCTCAGACTCCGGATCGCCTTCAATACTTCCTCAGCAGATGGCACCTCAGCCAGCCACTCACAGGGGGTGACTTCATCCAATATTTGAGGCACCGCAGCCTCAGCAGGGTCATCCTCACTTTGTGCCACGATGTTTTCCTGGCTGTGGGATTTTCCCTCCCCCAGGACCTCACTGAAATGCTCAGCAAATCTGCGAACCTGTTCCTGGGGGTCGGAAATTGGATCACCGTTTTTTCCCCTAATGATGGTAATAGGTGTGGCGCTGCAGGTTACTTTTTTGATGGAGTTAAATAGCGATTTGTGATCACGGGCCACTGAGGCAGACTCCATCTCCTCAGCAACCCGCGACCACCACCCATCCTTGCAGCGCCTCACGGCTCTCCGAACCTCCGAGCGAAGGCTGCGGTAAGCCTCCTCATTCTCTGACGTGGGATTCTGTAGCCGATGACAGTGGGCCTGTCGCTTTTTCTCAACCATCCTGAACAACTCCTCTGTCATCCAGGGTGTCTGGGGAGGTCTGGACCGCGTACCCAAAGCAGCCATTGCAGCTGCATGAGTCACAGTCCTAAACCTCGCCCATTTACCCTCGACATCAGGAGGAGTCGGGGACGATGCCAATCCCAGCCGCAAGCGATGATGAAATTCTCGCTTGCAACTTTCATCAGATAACTGAGACCAGGCCACTTTAGGTTGGAATGGGGTCCTGGGTGTACACCCACCACCGGAGTGGAAGAATGGCAGGCGCATCTTACAGATGACTAGTCGATGGTCAGAGGGCAGATCAGCTCCACGGTAGGTCCTGGTGTCAAGGACATGGGCTCGCATTCGCTGGTCCGTCACTATGTAGTCCAGCAGATGTTCTTGCTTGGACCCGGCATGCATCCATGATGTTGTGTGGATGCGCCGATGCCGGAACAGCGTGTTGGTAATTACAAGCCCATGGGCTGCACAAAAATCTAGCAGCCTCCTACCATTGTTATTGAGCTGATCTGGCCCATGCCCTCCAATCACTCCAGACCAGGTGCCAGTATCATGACCAACTCGGGCATTGAAGTCACCCAACATGATGACTCTATCCCGAGGGGCCACTTTAGCCAGCACCTGTGACAGGAGGTCATAGAAGGCATCTGACTCATCGGCTTTGCCTGCATCCCTCCACGGATGTTCATCTTCGGTGGGGGCATAAGTAACCACGACCACCATTCCTCGCCTCCGGTTGATGGGAAGGCGAGCCCAAAGTAGCCTGGGGCTTACAGCTTCCCACACCTCACCGCCACGCTCCCACGCCCCCTTCATTCTTTTGTTCAAAGGAAGACCCACACCCTGTTGTTTGGCAGTCTGCTGCCCCGAGTAGAGGACTGTCCACCCCTCATGGTGGCAGGAGCCAGAGCCGGTCCACCGGACCTCCTGAATGCCGCATAGATCCAGGCGGTACCGGTCCAGCTCCCGACAGAGGAGTGGCAGCCTCTCCTCTGCAGTGAGCGTTCGAACATTCCACGTGGCCACCCGTAGTGGCTTTTCGTTGTTTCTGGAGTAGCCCCGAGGGTAGGTATTCAATCTCCTGGCTCCGCCAATTGGGGTTTGGCCAGGAGACGTCATAGACGCCTGGCCCCCCGGGGCCTCCGGCACAAGCTTAGTTGTTACATATTTCACACACTCACACACACACAGACACACACAGACACACAGACACACACACACACACAGACACACTCACAGACATCTAAATGAGACAGACACACACACACACAGACACTTACACACACAGACACACACTCACAGACACACACACACACAGACACACACAGACACACACTCACAGACACACACACACACAGACACACACTCACAGACACACACACACACAGACACACACAGACACACACACTACACACACACTACGCACACACTCACACAGACACACACACAGTCACACACAGACACACTCACAGACATCTAAATGAGACAGACACACACACAGACACACACACAGACACAGACACACACAGACACACACACACAGACACACAGACACACACTCACACACACAATCACACACAATCACACACACAGACACAGACACACACAGACACACACACACAGACACACACACACACACACAGACACACACACTCACACACACACAGAGACACACACACACAGTCACAGACACACACAGACACACACTCACACACACACAGACACACTCACAGACACACACACAGACACACACACAGTCACACACACACAGACACACACTCACACACACAATCACACACACACACAGACACACTCACAGACACACACACAGACACACTCACACAGACATCTAAATAAGACAGACACACACACAGACACACACACACAGACACACTCACACACACACACAGACACACACACACAGACACACACACAGACACACACACAGACACACACACAGACACACACACACACAGACAGACACACACAGACACACACACACACACAGACACACACACACACAGACACACAGATACACATACACAGACACACACACACACAGACACACAGACACAGAGACACACACACAGACACACACACAGACACACACACACAGACACACACAGACACACACAGACACACACACACACTCACACACTCACACACTCACACACACAGACACACACACACAGACACACACACAGACACACACACACAGACACACACAGACACTCACACACACACAGACACACACACACAGACACACACACTCACACATCTAACGCCTCCACTCTCTCCTCTTGCCATCGCTGCATCATCGACATCGCTGAAAGAGGCTTTCCACTTTTTTCCGTCAGCAAAACATCGCCATAAAGTTGTCAAAACACAGTCTGTGTGAGTCTGTGTCTGTCTGTGTGTGTCTGTGTGTGTGTCTGTGTGTGTCTGTCTGTGTGTGTGTCTGTGTGTCTGTCTGTGTGTGTGTGTGTCTGTGTGTGTGTCTGTGTGTGTCTGTGTGTCTGTGTGTGTTTGTGTGTGTGTCTGTGTGTGTGTGTCTGTGTGTGTGTGTCTGTGTGTGTCTCTGTGTGTGTCTGTGTGTCTGTCTGTGTGTGTCTGTGTGTGTGTGTCAGTGTGTCTGTGTGTGTCTGTGTCTGTGTGTGTGTGTGTCTGCGTGTCTGTGTGTCTGTGTGTCTGTGTGTCTGCGTGTCTGTGTGTGTGTCTGTGTATCTGTGTCTGTGTGAGTGGGTGGGTGAGTGGATGGGTGAGTGAGTGGATGGGTGAGTGGATGGGTGAGTGAGTGTGAGGGTGTGAGTGGGTGGATAGGTGAGTGGGTGGGTGGATGGGTGAGTAGATTGGTGAGTGAATGGGTGATTGGATGGGTGAGTGGGTGAGTGAGTGGGTGAGTGAGTGAGTGAGTGTGGTGAGTGAGTGGGTGGGTGAGTGAGTGGGTGAGTGACTGAGTGACTGAGTGGGTGAGTGACTGAGTGAGTGAGTGAGTGGGTGAGTGGGTGGGTGAGTGAGTGGGTGAGTGGGTGAGTAGGTGAGTGAGTGAGTGGGTGAGTGAGTGGGTGAGTGAGTGGGTGAGTGGGTGAGTAGGTGAGTGAGTGAGTGGGTGAGTGAGTGGGTGAGTGAGTGGGTGGGTGAGTGAGTGGGTGAGTTAGTGGGTGGGTGAGTGGGCGAGTAGATTGGTGAGCAGGTTCAACACCACACACACCGCTCACTCTCCACAGGAGACACAAAGACATGGTCGCGACCACCAATTATTTTATTTCCGTTATCATCAACATCATCATCAACATCATCATCAACATCATCGACATCATCATCATCATCCTGCTTGAAGGCAGTGCAGCCTAGCAGGGTGTCTAGGAGGGTGGGCGACATTATCTAAGTGGTGGTACTCAATGAATAGGATCAATATCTCTGTATGAACATTGTCTATGTGGGTGGTACTCTATGAATAGGATCAATGTCTCTGTAGGACATTGTCTATATGAGTTGTACCTCTAGGAATAGGATGTCCACGTCTCTATGAATAGGATCAAGATCTCTGTATGAACATTGTCTATGTGGGTGGTACTCTATGAATAGGATCAATATCTCTGTATGAACATTGTCTATGTGGGTGATACTCTAGAAATAGGATCAATATCTCTGTATGAACATTGTGTATGAGTGGTACTCTAGGAATAGGATCAATATCTCTGTATGAACATTGTGTATGTGAGTGGTACCTCTAGGAATAGGATCAATATCTCTGTATGAACATTGTCTATGTAAGTGGTACCTCTAGGAATAGGATCAATATTTCTATAGGACATTGTCTATATGAGTGGTACTTCTACAAATAGGATCAATATCTCTATACAAACATTGTCTACATGGGTGGTACTCTATGAATAGGATCAATATCTCTATAGGACATTGTCTATATGGGTGGTACCTCTAGGAATAGGATCAATATCTCTGTATGAACATTGTCTACATGGGTGGTACTCTATGAATAGGATCAATATCTCTATAGGACATTGTCTATATGGGTGGTACCTCTAGGAATAGGATCAATATCTCTATACAAACATTGTCTACATGGGTGGTACTCTATGAATAGGATCAATATCTCTGTATGAACATTGTGTATGAGTGGTACTCTAGGAATAGGATCAATATCTCTGTATGAACATTGTCTATATGGGTGGTACTCTATGAATAGGATCAATATCTCTGTATGAACATTGTCTGAGTGGTACCTCTAGGAATAGGATCAATATCTCTGTATGAACATTGTCTCTATGAGTGGTACCTCTAGGAATAGGATGTCCATGTCTCTATGAATAGGATCAAGATCTCTATACAAACATTGTCTATATGGGTGAAATCTATAAATAGGATGTCCATGTCTCTATGAATAGGATCAAGATCTCTATACAAACATTGTCTATATGGGTGGTACTCTATGAATAGGATCAATGTCTCTGTAGGACATTGTCTATGAGTGGTACCTCTAGGAATAGGATCAAGATCTCTGTATGAACATTGTCTATATGGGTGGTACTCTAGGAATAGGATCAATATCTCTGTATGAACATTGTCTATTAGTACCTCTAGGAATAGGATCAATATCTCTGTATGAACATTGTCTACATGGGTGGTACTCTATGAATAGGATCAATATCTCTGTATGAACATTGTCTATATGGGTGGTACTCTATGACTAGGATCAATATCTCTATACAAACATTGTCTACATGGGTGGTACTCTATGAATAGGGTCAATATCTCTATACAAACATCGCCTATGAGTAGTACCTCTATGAATGGGATGTCCACGTCTCTATGAATAGGATCAATATCTCTATACAAACATTGTCTATATGAGTGGTACTCTAGGAATAGGATGTTCATGTCTCTATGAATAGGATCAAGATCTCTATACAAACATTGTCTATATGGGTGGTACTCTATGAATAGGATCAATGTCTCTGTAGATCATTGTCTATATGAGTGGTACCTCTAGGAATAGGAACAATATCTCTGTATGAACATTGTCTATATGGGTGGTACTCTAGAAATAGGATCAATATCTCTGTATGAACATTGTTTATGAGTGGTACCTCTAGGAATAGGATCAATATCTCTGTATGAACATTGTCTATATGGGTGGTACTCTAGAAATAGGATCAATATCTCTGTATGAACATTGTCTATGAGTGGTACCTCTAGGAATAGGATCAATATCTCTGTATGAACATTGTCTGAGTGGTACCTCTAGGAATAGGATCAATATCTCTATACAAAATTGTCTATGAGTGGTACCTCTAGGAATAGGATGTCCATGTCTCTATGAATAGGATCAAGATCTCTATACAAACATTGTCTATATGGGTGAAATCTATAAATAGGATGTCCATGTCTCTATGAATAGGATCAAGATCTCTATACAAACATTGTCTATGTGGGTGGTACTCTATGAATAGGATCAATGTCTCTGTAGGACATTGTCTATGAGTGGTACCTCTAGGAATAGGATCAATATCTCTGTATGAATATTGTCTATGAGTGGTACCTCTAGGAATAGGATCAATATGTGTATGAACATTGTCTATGAGTAGTACCTCTATGAATAGGATCAATATCTCTGTATGAACATTGTCTATGAGTGGTACCTCTATGAATAGGATCAATATCTCTGTATGAACATTGTCTATATGGGTGGTACTCTATGACTAGGATCAATATCTCTATACAAACATTGTCTATATGAGTGGTACTCTAGGAATGGGATGTCCACGTCTCTATGAATAGGATCAATATCTCTATACAAACATTGTCTATATGAGTGGTACTCTAGGAATAGGATCAATATCTCTATACAAACATTGTCTATATGGGTGGTACCTCTAGGAATAGGATCAATAACTATAGGACATTGTCTATATGAGTGGTACCTCTAGGAATAGGATCAATATCTCTGTATGAACATTGTGTATGAGTGGTACCTCTAGGAATAGGATGTCCACGTCTCTATGAATAGAATCAATATCTGTATGAACATTGTCTATGAGTGGTACTTCTATGAATAGGATCAATATCTCTGTATGAACATTGTCTATATGGGTGGTACTCTATGAATAGGATCAATGTCTCTGTAGGACATTGTCTATATGGGTGGTACTCTAGAAATAGGATCAATATCTCTGTATGAACATTGTTTATGAGTGGTACCTCTAGGAATAGGATCAATATCTCTGTATGAACATTGTCTATATGGGTGGTACTCTAGAAATAGGATCAATATCTCTGTATGAACATTGTCTATGAGTGGTACCTCTAGGAATAGGATCAATATCTCTGTATGAACATTGTCTGAGTGGTACCTCTAGGAATAGGATCAATATCTCTATACAAAATTGTCTATGAGTGGTACCTCTAGGAATAGGATGTCCATGTCTCTATGAATAGGATCAAGATCTCTATACAAACATTGTCTATATGGGTGAAATCTATAAATAGGATGTCCATGTCTCTATGAATAGGATCAAGATCTCTATACAAACATTGTCTATGTGGGTGGTACTCTATGAATAGGATCAATGTCTCTGTAGGACATTGTCTATGAGTGGTACCTCTAGGAATAGGATCAATATCTCTGTATGAACATTGTTTATGAGTGGTACCTCTAGGAATAGGATCAATATGTGTATGAACATTGTCTATGAGTAGTACCTCTATGAATAGGATCAATATCTCTGTATGAACATTGTCTATGAGTGGTACCTCTATGAATAGGATCAATATCTCTGTATGAACATTGTCTATATGGGTGGTACTCTATGACTAGGATCAATATCTCTATACAAACATTGTCTATATGAGTGGTACTCTAGGAATGGGATGTCCACGTCTCTATGAATAGGATCAATATCTCTATACAAACATTGTCTATATGAGTGGTACTCTAGGAATAGGATCAATATCTCTATACAAACATTGTCTATATGGGTGGTACCTCTAGGAATAGGATCAATAACTATAGGACATTGTCTATATGAGTGTTACCTCTAGGAATAGGATCAATATCTCTGTATGAACATTGTGTATGAGTGGTACCTCTAGGAATAGGATGTCCACGTCTCTATGAATAGAATCAATATCTGTATGAACATTGTCTATGAGTGGTACTTCTATGAATAGGATCAATATCTCTGTATGAACATTGTCTATATGGGTGGTACTCTATGAATAGGATCAATGTCTCTGTAGGACATTGTCTATGAGTGGTACCTCTAGGAATAGGATCAATATCTCTATACAAACATTGTCTATATGGGTGGTACTCTAGGAATAGGATCAATATCTCTGTATGAACATTGTGTATGAGTGGTACCTCTAGGAATAGGATCAATATTTCTATAGGACATTGTCTATAAGTAGTACCTCTATGAATGGGATGTCCACGACTCTATGAATAGGATTAATATCTCTGTATGAACATTGTCTATATGGGTGGTAACTCTATGAATAGGATCAATATATCTGTATGAACATTGTCTGAGTGGTACCTCTAGGAATAAGATGTCCATGTCTATGAATAGGATCAATATCTCTATACAAACATTGTCTATGAGTGGTACCTCTAGGAATAGGATCAATATCTCTATACAAACATTGTCTATATGGGTGATACCTCTAGGAATAGGATCAATATCTCTATGAACATTGTCTATATGGGTGATACCTCTAGAAATAGGATCAATATCTCTATGAACATTGTCTATATGAGTGGTACCTCTGAATAGGATCAATATCTCTATACAAACATTGTCTATGAGTGGTACCTCTGAATAGGATCAATATCTCTGTATGAACATTGTCTATATGGGTGGTACCTCTAGGAATAGGATCAATATCTCTATACAAACATTGTCTATATGGGTGGCACACTAGGAATAGGATCAATATCTCTGTATGAACATTGTCTACATGGGTGATACCTCTATGAATAGGATCAATATCTCCATACAAACATCGCCTATGAGTGGTACCTCTAGGAATGGGATCAATATCTCTATACAAACATCGCCTATGAGTAGTACCTCTAGGAATAGGATCAATATCTCTATACAAACATTGTCTATATGGGTGGTGACTACGAATAGGATGTCCACGTCTATATGAATAGGGTCAATATCTCTATACAAACATTGTCTATATGGGTGGTACTCTAGGAATAGGATCAATATCTCTGTATGAACATTGTCTACATGAGTGGTACCTCTATGACTAGGATCAATGTCTCTGTAGGACATTGTCTATATGAGTTGTACCTCTAGGAATAGGATGTCCACGTCTCTATGAATAGGATCAATATCTCTATAGAAACATTGTCTATATGAGTGGTGACTACGAATAGGATGTCCATGTCTCTATGAATAGGATCAATATCTCTATACAAACATTGTCTATATGGGTGGTACTCTATGACTAGGATCAATGTCTCTGTAGGACATTGTCTATATGAGTGGTACCTCTAGGAATAGAATGTCCACGTCTCTATGAATAGGATCAAGATCTCTGTATGAACATTGTCTACATGAGTGGTACCTCTATGACTAGGATCAATATCTCTGTATGAACATTGTCTATATGGGTGGTACTCTAGGAATAGGATCAATATCTCTGTAGGACATTGTCTATATGAGTGGTACCTCTAGGAATAGGATGTCCACGTCTCTATGAATAGGATCAAGATCTCTATACCAACATTGTCTATATGAGTGGTGACTACGAATAGGATGTCCACGTCTCTATGAATAGGATCAATATCTCTATATGAACATTGTGTATGAGTGGTACCTCTAGGAATAGGATCAATATCTCTATATGAACATTGTCTATATGGGTGGTACTCTAGGAATAGGATCAATATCTCTATAAAAAACATTGTCTATATGAGTGGTGACTACGAATAGGATGTCCATGTCTCTATGAATAGGGTCAATATCTCTATACAAACATCGCCTATGAGTAGTACCTGGGGTGTCCACGTCTCTATGAATAGGATGAATCATCACCCCACCCCAACAGTGAACGACTTAGCACACACACACACATGCCCCGTGTCTACGGATATGTCTATGAGCAGCTACTTACCACACACACACATATATATATACATACACCTCTACTCAGAGTGTGTTTAGTACCACTTCGGCAAACTCAATGTCTATGAGCGTACCAGTTGTGAGTCTGTGTGAGTCTGTGTGTGTGTGTGTCTGTGTGAGTCTGTGTGTGTCTGTGTGTGTGTCTGTGTGTGAGTCTGTGTGTTTCTGTGTGTGTCTGTGTGAGTCTGTGTGTGTCTGTGTGTGTCTGTGTGTATCTGTGTGTGTCTGTGTGTGTGTCTGTGTGTGTCTATGTCTCTGTGTGTGTGTCTGTGTGTGTGTGTGTGTGAGTCTGTGTGTTTCTGTGTGTGTGAGTCTGTGTGTGTCTGTGTGTTTCTGTGTGTGTCTGTGTGAGTCTGTGTGTGTCTGTGTGTGTCTGTGTGTGTCTGTGCGAGTCCGTGTGTGTGAGTCTGTGTGAGTCTGTGTGTGTCTGTGTGAGTCTGTGTGTGTCTGTGTGAGTCTGCGTGTGTGTGTGTCTGTGTGTGTGTGTCTGTGTGTGTCTGTGTGTGTCTGTGTGTGTCTGTGCGAGTCCGTGTGTGTGAGTCTGTGTGTGTGTGTGAGTCTGTGTGTGTCTGTGTGAGTCTGTGTGTGTCTGTGTGTGTGTCTGTGTGTGAGTCTGTGTGTGTCTGTGTGTGTGTGTCTGTGTGTGTGTGTGTCTGTGTGTGTCTGTGCGAGTCCGTGTGTGTGTCTGTGTGTGTGTCTGTGTGAGTCTGTGTTTGTGTGAGTCTGTGTGTGTCTGTGTGTGTGTGTGTGTCTGTGTGTGTCTGTGTGAGTCTGTGTGTGTGTGAGTCTGTTTGTGTCTGTGTGTGTCTGTGTGTGTCTGTGTGTGTCTGTGTGTGTGTGTGTCTGTGTGTGTGTGTGTGTGTCTGTGTGTGTCTGTGTGAGTCTGTGTGTGTGTGAGTCTGTTTGTGTCTGTGTGTGTCTGTGTGTGTCTGTGTGTGTCTGTGTGAGTCTGTGTGTGTGTGTGTCTGTGTGTGTCCGTGTGAGTCCGTGTGAGTCTGTGTGTCTGTGTGAGTCTGTGTGTGTCTGTGTGTATCTATGAGTATTGTAGTGTTTGTGAGTATTGTATCTATGAGTAGTGTATCTATGAGTATTGTAGTGTTTGTGAGTAGTGTATCTATGAGTAGTGTATCTATGAGTATTGTAGTGTTTGTGAGTATTGTATCTATGAGTATTGTAGTGTTTGTGAGTAGTTTATCTATGAGTAGTGTATCTATGAGTAGTGTATCTATGAGTAGTGTATCTATGAGTATTGTAGTGTTTGTGAGTAGTGTATCTATGAGTATTGTAGTGTTTGTGAGTAGTGTATCTATGAGTATTGTAGTGTTTGTGAGTAGTGTATCTATGAGTATTGTAGTGTTTGTGAGTAGTGTATCTATGAGTATTGTAGTGTTTGTGAGTAGTGTATCTATGAGTATTGTAGTGTTTGTGAGTATTGTATCTATGAGTATTGTAGTGTTTGTGAGTAGTGTATCTATGAGTAGTGTATCTATGAGTATTGTAGTGTTTGTGAGTATTGTATCTATGAGTAGTGTATCTATGAGTAGTGTATCTATGAGTATTGTAGTGTTTGTGAGTAGTGTATCTATGAGTATTGTAGTGTTTGTGAGTAGTGTATCTATGAGTATTGTAGTGTTTGTGAGTAGTGTATCTATGAGTATTGTAGTGTTTGTGAGTAGTGTATCTATGAGTATTGTAGTGTTTGTGAGTAGTGTATCTATGAGTATTGTAGTGTTTGTGAGTAGTGTATCTATGAGTATTGTAGTGTTTGTGAGTAGTGTATCTATGAGTATTGTAGTGTTTGTGAGTAGTGTATCTATGAGTATTGTAGTGTTTGTGAGTAGTGTATCTATGAGTATTGTAGTGTTTGTGAGTAGTGTATCTATGAGTATTGTAGTGTTTGTGAGTAGTGTATCTATGAGTAGTGTATCTATGAGTAGTGTATCTATGAGTATTGTAGTGTTTGTGAGTAGTGTATCTATGAGTATTGTAGTGTTTGTGAGTAGTGTATCTATGAGTATTGTAGTGTTTGTGAGTAGTTTATCTATGAGTATTGTAGTGTTTGTGAGTATTGTATCTATGAGTAGTGTATCTATGAGTAGTGTATCTATGAGTATTGTAGTGTTTGTGAGTAGTGTATCTATGAGTATTGTAGTGTTTGTGAGTAGTGTATCTATGAGTATTGTAGTGTTTGTGAGTATTGTATCTATGAGTAGTGTATCTATGAGTAGTGTATCTATGAGTATTGTAGTGTTTGTGAGTAGTGTATCTATGAGTATTGTAGTGTTTGTGAGTAGTGTATCTATGAGTATTGTAGTGTTTGTGAGTAGTGTATCTATGAGTATTGTAGTGTTTGTGAGTAGTGTATCTATGAGTATTGTAGTGTTTGTGAGTAGTGTATCTATGAGTATTGTAGTGTTTGTGAGTATTGTATCTATGAGTATTGTAGTGTTTGTGAGTAGTGTATCTATGAGTATTGTAGTGTTTGTGAGTAGTGTATCTATGAGTAGTGTATCTATGAGTAGTGTATCTATGAGTATTGTAGTGTTTGTGAGTAGTGTATCTATGAGTATTGTAGTGTTTGTGAGTAGTGTATCTATGAGTATTGTAGTGTATCTATGAGTAGTGTATCTATGAGTATTGTAGTGTTTGTGAGTAGTGTATCTATGAGTATTGTAGTGTTTGTGAGTAGTGTATCTATGAGTATTGTAGTGTTTGTGAGTAGTGTATCTATGAGTATTGTAGTGTTTGTGAGTAGTGTATCTATGAGTATTGTAGTGTTTGTGAGTAGTGTATCTATGAGTAGTGTATCTATGAGTAGTGTATCTATGAGTATTGTAGTGTTTGTGAGTATTGTATCTATGAGTATTGTAGTGTTTGTGAGTAGTGTATCTATGAGTATTGTAGTGTATCTATGAGTAGTGTATCTATGAGTATTGTAGTGTTTGTGAGTAGTGTATCTATGAGTATTGTAGTGTTTGTGAGTAGTGTATCTATGAGTATTGTAGTGTTTGTGAGTAGTGTATCTATGAGTATTGTAGTGTTTGTGAGTAGTGTATCTATGAGTAGTGTATCTATGAGTAGTGTATCTATGAGTATTGTAGTGTTTGTGAGTATTGTATCTATGAGTATTGTAGTGTTTGTGAGTAGTGTATCTATGAGTATTGTAGTGTATCTATGAGTAGTGTATCTATGAGTATTGTAGTGTTTGTGAGTAGTGTATCTATGAGTATTGTAGTGTTTGTGAGTATTGTATCTATGAGTAGTGTATCTATGAGTAGTGTATCTATGAGTAGTGTATCTATGAGTAGTGTATCTATGAGTATTGTAGTGTTTGTGAGTAGTGTATCTATGAGTATTGTAGTGTTTGTGAGTATTGTATCTATGAGTAGTGTATCTATGAGTAGTGTATCTATGAGTAGTGTATCTATGAGTAGTGTATCTATGAGTATTGTAGTGTTTGTGAGTATTGTATCTATGAGTATTGTAGTGTTTGTGAGTAGTGTATCTATGAGTATTGTAGTGTATCTATGAGTAGTGTATCTATGAGTATTGTAGTGTTTGTGAGTAGTGTATCTATGAGTATTGTAGTGTTTGTGAGTATTGTATCTATGAGTAGTGTATCTATGAGTAGTGTATCTATGAGTAGTGTATCTATGAGTAGTGTATCTATGAGTATTGTAGTGTTTGTGAGTAGTGTATCTATGAGTATTGTAGTGTTTGTGAGTAGTGTATCTATGAGTATTGTATCTATGAGTAGTGTAGTGTTTGTGAGTAGTGTATCTATGAGTATTGTAGTGTTTGTGAGTATTGTATCTATGAGTAGTGTATCTATGAGTAGTGTATCTATGAGTATTGTAGTGTTTGTGAGTAGTGTATCTATGAGTATTGTAGTGTTTGTGAGTAGTGTATCTATGAGTATTGTATCTATGAGTAGTGTAGTGTTTGTGAGTAGTGTATCTATGAGTATTGTAGTGTTTGTGAGTATTGTATCTATGAGTAGTGTATCTATGAGTAGTGTATCTATGAGTATTGTAGTGTTTGTGAGTATTGTATCTATGAGTAGTGTATCTATGAGTAGTGTATCTATGAGTATTGTAGTGTTTGTGAGTAGTGTATCTATGAGTATTGTAGTGTTTGTGAGTATTGTATCTATGAGTATTGTAGTGTTTGTGAGTAGTGTATCTATGAGTATTGTAGTGTTTGTGAGTAGTGTATCTATGAGTATTGTAGTGTTTGTGAGTATTGTATCTATGAGTAGTGTATCTATGAGTAGTGTATCTATGAGTATTGTAGTGTTTGTGAGTAGTGTATCTATGAGTATTGTAGTGTTTGTGAGTAGTGTATCTATGAGTAGTGTATCTATGAGTATTGTAGTGTTTGTGAGTAGTGTATCTATGAGTATTGTAGTGTTTGTGAGTAGTGTATCTATGAGTAGTGTATCTATGAGTATTGTAGTGTTTGTGAGTAGTGTATCTATGAGTAGTGTATCTATGAGTATTGTAGTGTTTGTGAGTAGTGTATCTATGAGTATTGTAGTGTTTGTGAGTAGTGTATCTATGAGTAGTGTATCTATGAGTATTGTAGTGTTTGTGAGTAGTGTATCTATGAGTAGTGTATCTATGAGTATTGTAGTGTTTGTGAGTAGTGTATCTATGAGTATTGTAGTGTTTGTGAGTATTGTATCTATGAGTAGTGTATCTATGAGTAGTGTATCTATGAGTATTGTAGTGTTTGTGAGTAGTGTATCTATGAGTATTGTAGTGTTTGTGAGTATTGTATCTATGAGTATTGTAGTGTTTGTGAGTAGTGTATCTATGAGTATTGTAGTGTTTGTGAGTATTGTATCTATGAGTACATTGGGTATTGCTGAGATCCGTACGGTAGCTTCATTACTGGTACCAAGATCATTTGCTTCCCAGCCATACCTGAAAAACATCATCATCAACATCATCATCAGCAACATCATCATCAACATTATCAACATCGTCATCAGCAACATCATCATCATCATCAGCAGTGCCATCATCATCAACATCATCAACATCATCATCAGCAACATCATCATCAGCAGTGCCATCAACATCATCAGCAACATCATCATCAGCAGTGCCATCAACATCATCAGCAACATCATCATCAGCAGTGCCATCATCATCAACATCATCAACATCATCATCACTGGTCGTGGCCACGCCCAGTGGGAGGAGGGAGTGTGGTGAGTGAGTGAGTGGGTGAGTGAGTGGGTGAGTGGGTGAGTGAGTGGGTGGGTGAGTGAGTGGGTGAGTGAGTGGGTGAGTGGGTGGGTGAGTGAGTGAGTGAGTGGGTGAGTGAGTGGGTGAGTGGGTGGGTGAGTGGGTGAGTGAGTGGGTGGGTGAGTGAGTGGGTGAGTGGGTGAGTGAGTGGGTGAGTAGGTGAGTGGGTGAGTGGGTGAGTGGGTGAGTGAGTGGGTGGGTGAGTGAGTGAGTGAGTGGGTGAGTGAGTGGATGAGTGGGTGAGTGAGTGGGTGAGTGAGTGGGTGGGTGGGTGAGTGAGTGGGTGAGTGAGTGGGTGAGTGGGTGGGTGGTGAGTGAGTGGGTGAGTGAGTGGGTGAGTGGGTGGGTGAGTGAGTGGGTGAGTGAGTGGGTGAGTGGGTGAGTGGGTGGGTGAGTGAGTGGGTGGGTGAGTGAGTGAGTGAGTGGGTGGGTGAGTGAGTGAGTGGGTGAGTGGGTGAGTGGGTGAGTGAGTGAGTGGGTGAGTGAGTGAGTGTGGTGAGTAAGTGAGTAGGTGGTGAGTGAGTGAGTGGGTGGGTGAGTGAGTGGGTGAGTAGGTGAGTGAGTGAGTGAGTGGGTGGGTGAGTGAGTGAGTGGGTGGGTGAGTGGGTGAGTGGGTGAGTGAGTGAGTGGGTGGGTGAGTGAGTGAGTGGGTGGGTGAGTGGGTGAGTGGGTGAGTGAGTGAGTGAGTGGGTGAGTGAGTGGGTGGGTGAGTGAGTGGGTGGTGAGTGGGTGAGTGAGTGGGTGGGTGAGTGGGTGGGTGAGTAGGTGAGTGAGTGAGTGGGTGAGTGAGTGGGTGAGTGAGTGGGTGAGTGAGTGGGTGAGTGAGTGGGTGAGTGAGTGGGTGAGTGAGTGGGTGGGTGAGTGAGTGGGTGGGTGGGTGAGTGGGTGAGTGGGTGAGTGGGTGGGTGGGTGAGTGAGTGGGTGGGTGAGTGAGTGAGTGAGTGGGTGAGTGAGTGGGTGAGTAGGTGAGTGAGTGAGTGGGTGGGTGAGTGGGTGAGTGGGTGAGTGAGTGAGTGAGTGGTGAGTGAGTGGGTGAGTGGGTGGGTGGGTGGGTGAGTGGGTGAGTGGGTGGGTGGGTGGGTGAGTGGGTGAGTGTGTAGGTGAGTGAGTGAGTGAGTGGGTGAGTGAGTGAGTGGGTGAGTGAGTGGGTGGGTGAGTGGGTGGGTGAGTGGGTGGGTGAGTGGGTGGGTGAGTGGGTGAGTGGGTGGGTGGGTGAGTGGGTGAGTGGGTGAGTGGGTGGGTGGGTGGGTGAGTGAGTGGGTGGGTGAGTTGGTGAGTGAGTGAGTGAGTGGGTGAGTGAGTGGGTGGGTGGGTGAGTGAGTGAGTGGGTGAGTGAGTGAGTGAGTGGGTGGGTGAGTGGGTGAGTGGGTGAGTGGGTGGGTGGGTGAGTGAGTGGGTGGGTGAGTGGGTAGGTGAGTGTGTAGGTGAGTGGCTAGGTGAGTGAGTAGGTGAGTGTGTAGGTGAGTGTGTAGGTGAGTGTGTAGGTGAGTGAGTAGGTGAGTGAGTGTTTAGGTGAGTGTGTAGGTGAGTGTGTAGGTGAGTAGGTGAGTATGTGAGTGTGTAGGTGAGTGGCTAGGTGAGTGTGTAGGTGGGAGTGTAGGTGAGTGAGTGAGTGGGTGAGTGTGTAGGTGAGTGAGTGAGTGAGTTGGTGAGTGAGTGGGTGAGTGAGTGGGTGGGTGAGTGGGTGGGTGAGTGGGTGAGTGAGTGAGTGGGTGAGTGAGTGGGTGGGTGAGTGGGTGGGTGAGTGGGTGGGTGAGTGGGTGAGTGGGTGGGTGGGTGAGTGGGTGGGTGGGTGAGTGGGTGGGTGGGTGGGTGAGTGGGTGGGTGGGTGAGTGAGTGGGTGGGTGAGTGGGTGAGTGAGTGAGTGGGTGACTGAGTGGGTGGGTGGGTGAGTGAGTGAGTGGGTGAGTGGGTGGGTGGGTGAGTGAGTGAGTGGGTGAGTGAGTGGGTGAGTGAGTGAGTGAGTGGGTGAGTGAGTGGGTGAGTGAGTGAGTAGGTGAGTGAGTGTGTAGGTGAGTGAGTAGGTGAGTGTGTAGGTGAGTGGCTAGGTGAGTGTGTAGGTGAGTGTGTAGGTGAGTGAGTAGGTGAGTGTGTAGGTGAGTGAGTGCGTAGGTGAGTGTGTAGGTGAGTGAGTGTGTAGGTGAGTGAGTGTGTGGTTGAGTGAGTGTGTAGGTGAGTGTGTAGGTGAGTGTGTAGGTGAGTGAGTGTGTAGGTGAGTGAGTGTGTAGGTGAGTGTGTAGGTGAGTGTGTATGAGTGAGTGGGTGAGTGTGTAGGTGGGTGTGTAGGTGAGTGTGAAGGTGAGTGTGTAGGTGAGTGAGTAGGTGAGTGGCTAGGTGTGTAGGTGAGTGAGTAGGTGAGTGGCTAGGTGTGTAGGTGAGTGAGTAGGTGAGTGAGTAGGTGAGTGGCTAGGTGTGTAGGTGAGTGAGTAGGTGAGTGGCTAGGTGTGTAGGTGAGTGAGTGAGTGTGTAGGTGAGTGAGTAGGTGAGTGGCTAGGTGTGTAGGTGAGTGAGTAGGTGAGTGGCTAGGTGTGTAGGTGAGTGGGTGAGTGTGTAGGTGAGTGTGTAGGTGAGTGAGTGAGTGTGTAGGTGAGTGAGTGGCTAGGTGAGTGATGTACCAGACACTAAGTAGTACTGCTGGGAGGAGGCTGAGTTGCCACCTTGCTTCACCTGGGGCAGTGTGTAGGTGAGTGTGTAGGTGAGTGTGTAGGTGAGTGTGTAGGTGAGTGTGTAGGTGAGTGTGTAGGTGAGTGAGTGGGTGAGTGAGTAGGTGAGTGAGTGTGTAGGTGAGTGAGTAGGTGAGTGAGTGAGTGTGTAGGTGAGTGTGTAGGTGAGTGTGTAGGTGAGTGAGTAGGTGAGTGTGTAGGTGAGTGAGTAGGTGAGTGTGTAGGTGAGTGAGTGAGTGTGTAGGTGAGTGAGTGTGTGGGTGAGTGTGTAGGTGAGTGTGTAGGTGAGTGAGTGAGTGTGTAGGTGAGTGTGTAGGTGAGTGTGTAGGTGAGTGAGTAGGTGAGTGTGTAGGTGAGTGTGTAGGTGAGTGAGTGAGTGTGTAGGTGAGTGTGTAGGTGAGTGAGTGAGTGGGTGAGTGATGTACATGACACTAAGTAGTACTGCTGGGAGGAGGCTGAGTTGCCACCTTGCTTCACCTGGGGCAGTGTGTAGGTGAGTGTGTAGGTGAGTGTGTAGGTGAGTGAGTGTGTAGGTGAGTGTGTAGGTGAGTGTGTAGGTGAGTGAGTGTGTAGGTGAGTGTGTAGGTGAGTGTGTAGGTGAGTGAGTGTGTGTGTAGGTGAGTGTGTAGGTGAGTGAGTGTGTAGGTGAGTAGGTGAGTGTGTAGGTGAGTGTGTATGTGAGTGTGTAGGTGAGTGTGTAGGTGAGTGAGTGTGTAGGTGAGTGTGTAGGTGAGTGAGTGAGTGTGTAGGTGAGTGAGTGAGTGTGTAGGTGAGTGTGTAGGTGAGTGAGTGTGTAGGTGAGTGTGTAGGTGAGTGTGTAGGTGAGTGTGTAGGTGAGTGTGTAGGTGAGTGTGTAGGTGAGTGAGTGAGTGGGTGAGTGATGTACCAGACACTAAGTAGTACTGCTGGGAGGAGGCTGAGTTGCCACCTTGCTTCACCTGGGGCAGTGTGTAGGTGAGTGTGTAGGTGGGTGAGTAGGTGAGTGTGTAGGTGAGTGTGTAGGTGAGTGAGTGAGTGTGTAGGTGAGTGTGTAGGTGAGTGAGTGAGTGTGTAGGTGAGTGTGTAGGTGAGTGTGTAGGTGAGTGTGTAGGTGAGTGTGTAGGTGAGTGTGTAGGTGAGTGTGTAGGTGAGTGTGTAGGTGAGTGTGTAGGTGAGTGTGTGAGTGAGTGAGTAGGTGAGTAGGTGAGTGTGTAGGTGAGTGTGTGAGTGAGTGAGTAGGTGAGTAGGTGAGTGTGTAGGTGAGTGTGTAGGTGGGTGAGTAGGTGAGTGTGTAGGTGAGTGTGAGTGAGTGGGTGAGTGTGTAGGTGAGTGTGTAGGTGAGTGAGTGAGTGTGTAGGTGAGTGTGTAGGTGAGTGTGTAGGTGAGTGAGTGAGTGTGTAGGTGAGTGTGTAGGTGAGTGTGTAGGTGAGTGAGTGGGTGAGTGTGTAGGTGAGTGTGTAGGTGAGTGTGTAGGTGAGTGAGTGAGTGTGTAGGTGAGTGAGTAGGTGAGTAGGTGAGTGTGTAGGTGAGTGAGTGAGTGTGTAGGTGAGTGAGTGGGTGAGTGTGTAGGTGAGTGTGTAGGTGAGTGAGTGAGTGTGTAGGTGAGTGTGTAGGTGAGTGAGTAGGTGAGTGTGTAGGTGAGTGTGTAGGTGAGTGAGTGAGTGGGTGAGTGATGTACCAGACACTAAGTAGTACTGCTGGGAGGAGGCTGAGTTGCCACCTTGCTTCACCTGGGGCAGTGTGTAGGTGAGTGTGTAGGTGAGTGAGTGAGTGTGTAGGTGAGTGAGTGTGTGGGTGAGTGTGTAGGTGAGTGTGTAGGTGAGTGAGTGAGTGTGTAGGTGAGTGTGTAGGTGAGTGTGTAGGTGAGTGAGTAGGTGAGTGTGTAGGTGAGTGTGTAGGTGAGTGAGTGAGTGTGTAGGTGAGTGTGTAGGTGAGTGAGTGAGTGGGTGAGTGATGTACCAGACACTAAGTAGTACTGCTGGGAGGAGGCTGAGTTGCCACCTTGCTTCACCTGGGGCAGTGTGTAGGTGAGTGTGTAGGTGAGTGAGTGAGTGTGTAGGTGAGTGAGTGTGTGGGTGAGTGTGTAGGTGAGTGTGTAGGTGAGTGAGTGTGTGTGTAGGTGAGTGTGTAGGTGAGTGAGTGTGTAGGTGAGTAGGTGAGTGTGTAGGTGAGTGTGTATGTGAGTGTGTAGGTGAGTGTGTAGGTGAGTGTGTAGGTGAGTGTGTAGGTGAGTGTGTAGGTGAGTGAGTGTGTAGGTGAGTGTGTAGGTGAGTGTGTAGGTGAGTGAGTGTGTAGGTGAGTGTGTAGGTGAGTGTGTAGGTGAGTGAGTGTGTGTGTAGGTGAGTGTGTAGGTGAGTGAGTGTGTAGGTGAGTAGGTGAGTGTGTAGGTGAGTGTGTATGTGAGTGTGTAGGTGAGTGTGTAGGTGAGTGTGTAGGTGAGTGAGTGTGTAGGTGAGTGTGTAGGTGAGTGAGTGAGTGTGTAGGTGAGTGAGTGTGTAGGTGAGTGTGTAGGTGAGTGTGTAGGTGAGTGAGTGAGTGTGTAGGTGAGTGAGTGAGTGGGTGAGTGATGTACCAGACACTAAGTAGTACTGCTGGGAGGAGGCTGAGTTGCCACCTTGCTTCACCTGGGGCAGTGTGTAGGTGAGTGTGTAGGTGAGTGAGTGAGTGTGTAGGTGAGTGTGTAGGTGAGTGTGTAGGTGAGTGTGTAGGTGAGTGAGTGAGTGGGTGAGTGATGTACCAGACACTAAGTAGTACTGCTGGGAGGAGGCTGAGTTGCCACCTTGCTTCACCTGGGGCAGTGTGTAGGTGAGTGTGTAGGTGGGTGAGTAGGTGAGTGTGTAGGTGAGTGTGTAGGTGAGTGAGTGAGTGTGTAGGTGAGTGTGTAGGTGAGTGTGTAGGTGAGTGTGTAGGTGAGTGTGTAGGTGAGTGTGTAGGTGAGTGAGTGAGTGTGTAGGTGAGTGTGTAGGTGAGTGAGTGAGTGTGTAGGTGAGTGTGTAGGTGAGTGTGTAGGTGAGTGTGTAGGTGAGTGTGTAGGTGAGTGTGTAGGTGAGTGTGTGAGTGAGTGAGTAGGTGAGTAGGTGAGTGTGTAGGTGAGTGTGTAGGTGAGTGTGTGAGTGAGTGAGTAGGTGAGTAGGTGAGTGTGTAGGTGAGTGTGTAGGTGAGTGAGTGAGTGGGTGAGTGATGTACCAGACACTAAGTAGTACTGCTGGGAGGAGGCTGAGTTGCCACCTTGCTTCACCTGGGGCAGTGTGTAGGTGAGTGTGTAGGTGAGTGTGTAGGTGAGTGTGTAGGTGGGTGTGTAGGTGAGTGTGTAGGTGGGTGTGTAGGTGAGTGTGTAGGTGAGTGAGTGAGTGTGTAGGTGAGTGTGTAGGTGAGTGTGTAGGTGAGTGTGTAGGTGAGTGAGTGAGTGTGTAGGTGAGTGAGTGAGTGGGTGAGTGATGTACCAGACACTAAGTAGTACTGCTGGGAGGAGGCTGAGTTGCCACCTTGCTTCACCTGGGGCAGTGTGTAGGTGAGTGTGTAGGTGAGTGTGTAGGTGAGTGTGTAGGTGAGTGTGTAGGTGAGTGTGTAGGTGAGTGTGTAGGTGAGTGAGTGTGTAGGTGAGTGTGTAGGTGAGTGTGTAGGTGAGTGAGTGAGTGTGTAGGTGAGTGTGTAGGTGAGTGTGTAGGTGAGTGTGTAGGTGAGTGGCTAGGTGAGTGAGTGATGTACCAGACACTAAGTAGTACTGCTGGGAGGAGGCTGAGTTGCCACCTTGCTTCACCTGGGGCAGTGTGTAGGTGAGTGTGTAGGTGAGTGTGTAGGTGAGTGTGTAGGTGAGTGTGTAGGTGAGTGTGTAGGTGAGTGATGTACCAGACACTAAGTAGTACTGCTGGGAGGAGGCTGAGTTGCCACCTTGCTTCACCTGGGGCAGTGTGTAGGTGAGTGTGTAGGTGAGTGTGTAGGTGAGTGTGTAGGTGAGTGTGTAGGTGAGTGTGTAGGTGAGTGTGTAGGTGAGTGTGTAGGTGAGTGTGTAGGTGAGTGTGTAGGTGAGTGTGTAGGTGAGTGTGTAGGTGAGTGTGTAGGTGAGTGTGTAGGTGAGTGATGTACCAGACACTAAGTAGTACTGCTGGGAGGAGGCTGAGTTGCCACCTTGCTTCACCTGGGGCAGTGTGTAGGTGAGTGTGTAGGTGAGTGTGTAGGTGAGTGTGTAGGTGAGTGTGTAGGTGAGTAGGTGAGTGTGTGGGTGAGTGAGTGAGTAGGTGAGTGAGTGTGTAGGTGAGTGTGTAGGTGAGTGTGTAGGTGAGTGTGTAGGTGAGTGTGTAGGTGAGTGTGTAGGTGAGTGTGTAGGTGAGTGTGTAGGTGAGTGTGTAGGTGAGTGTGTAGGTGAGTGAGTGTGTAGGTGAGTGATGTACCAGACACTAAGTAGTACTGCTGGGAGGAGGCTGAGTTGCCACCTTGCTTCACCTGGGGCAGCTGCCCCGAGGCTTGTGGGAGGAACGCCGCTGCAAGAGCGGAGAGCAGACAGCCGGGTCACGTGACGTGTGTCACGTGGGTGTGACGTGTGTGTGTGTCACGTGGGTGTGTGTGACGTGTGTGTGAGTGTGTGTGTCGTGTGTGTGTGTGACGTGTGTCAGGTGGGTGTGTCACGTGGGTGTGTGACGTGTGTGAATGACGTGTGTGTGACGTGTGTGTGTGTGTCACGTGTGTGTGTGACGTGGGTGTGACGTGGGTGTGACGTGGGTGTGACGTGTGTGTGTGTCACGTGGGTGTGTCACGTGGGTGTGACGTGGGTGTGTGTCACGTGGGTGTGTGTGACGTGTGTGTGAGTGTGTGTGTCGTGTGTGTGTGTGACGTGTGTCAGGTGGGTGTATCACGTGGGTGTGTGACGTGTGTGAATGACGTGTGTGTGACGTGTGTGTGTGTGTCACGTGTGTGTGTGACGTGGGTGTGACGTGGGTGTGACGTGGGTGTGACGTGTGTGTGTGTCACGTGGGTGTGTCACGTGGGTGTGACGTGGGTGTGTGTCACGTGGCTGTGTGTGACGTGTGTGTGAGTGTGTGTGTCGTGTGTGTGTGTGACGTGTGTCAGGTGGGTGTATCACGTGGGTGTGTGACGTGTGTGAATGACGTGTGTGTGACGTGTGTGTGTGTGTCACGTGTGTGTGTGACGTGGGTGTGACGTGGGTGTGACGTGGGTGTGACGTGTGTGTGATGTGTGTGTGTCACGTGGGTGTGACGTGGGTGTGACGTGTGTGACGTGTGTGACGTGTGTGTGTGTGACGTGTGTGTGTCACGTGGGTGTGTGTGACGTGTGTGTGTGTGTCACGTGTGTGTGTGTGTGACGTGTGTGTGTGTGTGACGAATGTGTGACGTGTGTGTGACGTTTGTGTGACGTGTGTGTGACGTGTGTGTGTGTGTAACGTGTGTGTGACGTGTGTGTGACGTGTGTGTGACGTGTGTGTGACGTGGGTGTGACGTGTGTGTGTGACGTGTGTGTGACGTGTGTGTGACGTGTGTGTGTGTGACGTGTGTGTGTGTGACGTGTGTGTGACGTGGGTGTGACGTGTGTGTGACGTGTGTGTGACGTGTGTGTGACATGTGTGTGACGTGTGTGTGTGACGTGTGTCACGTGGGTGTGTGTGACGTCTGTGTGTGTCACGTGGGTGTGACGTGTGTGTGACGTGTGTGTGTGTGTGACGTGTGTGTGTGTGACGTGTGTGTGTGTGTGACGTGTGTGTGTGTGTGACGTGTGTGTGACGTGTGTGTGACGTGTGTGTGAGACGTGTGTGTGTGTAACGTGGGTGTGATGTGTGTGTGTGTGTGACGTGTGTGTGTGTGACGTGTATGTGTGTGACGTGTGTGTGTGTGACGTGTGTGTGTGTGTGTGACGTGTGTGACGTGTGTGACGTGTGTGTGACGTGTGTGTGTGTGTGTGACGTGTGTGTGTGACGTGTGTGTGTGTGTGACGTGTGTGTGTGTGTGACGTGTGTGTGTGACGTGTGTGTGTGACGTGGGTGTGACGTGTGTGTGTGTGTGTGACGTGTGTGTCTGACGTGTGTGTGTGTGAGGTGTGTGTGACGTGTGTGTGTAACGTGTGTGTGACGTGTGTGTGTGACGTGTGTGTGACGTGTGTGTGTAACGTGTGTGTGTGACGTGTGTGTGTCACGTGTGTGTGACGTGTGTGTGTGACGTGTGTGTGTGACGTGTGTGTGACGTGGGTGTGACGTGTGTGTGACGTGTGTGTGTGTGACGTGTGTGTGTGTGTGACGTGTGTGTGTGTCACGTGGGTGTGACGTGTGTGTGACGTGTGTGTGTGTCACGTGGGTGTGTGTCACGTGGGTGTGACGTGTGTGTGACGTGTGTGTGTGTAACGTGTATGTGTGTGACGTGTGTGTGTGTGACGTGTGTGATGTGTGTGTGACTGTGTGTGTGTGTGTGACGTGTGTGTGTGACGTGTGTGTGTGACTGTGTGTGTGTGACGTGTGTGTGTGTGTGACGTGTGTGTGTGTGACGTGTGTGTGACGTGTGTCACGTGGGTGTGTGTGTGACGTGTGTGTGTGACGTGTGTGTGACGTGTGTGTGTGTGACGTGTGTGTGACGTGTGTCACGTGGGTGTGTGTGTGACGTGTGTGTGACGTGTGTGTGTGACGTGTGTGTGACATGGGTGTGACGTGTGTGTGACGTGTGTCACGTGGGTGTGTGTGTAACGTGTGTGTGACGTGTGTGTGACGTGTGTGTGACGTGGGTGTGACGTGTGTGTGTGTGACGTGTGTGTGACGTGTGTGTGACGTGTGTGTGACGTGTGTGTGACGTGTGTGTGTGTGACGTGTGTGTGTGACGTGTGTGTGTTTGACGTGGGTGTGTGACGTGTGTGACGTGGGTGTGACATGTGTGTGACGTGTGTGTGTGACGTGTGTGTGACGTGTGTGTGACGTGTGTGTGTGATGTGTGTTACGTGGGTGTGTGTGACGTCTGTGTGTGTCACGTGGGTGTGACGTGTGTGTGACGTGTGTGTGACGTGTGTGTGTGTGTGACGTGTGTGTGTGACGTGTGTGTGTGTGACGTGTGTGTGTGTGACGTGTGTGTGACGTGTGTGACGTGTGTGTGAGACGTGTGTGTGTGTAACGTGGGTGTGATGTGTGTGTGACGTGTGTGTGTGTGACGTGTGTGTGTGACGTGTATGTGTGTGTGTGTGTGACGTGTGTGTGTGTGTGACGTGTGTGTGTGTGTGACGTGTGTGACGTGTGTGACGTGTGTGTGTGTGTGACGTGTGTGTGACGTGTGTGTGACGTGTGTGTGTGTGTGATGTGTGTGTGTGACGTGTGTGTGTGACGTGTGTGTGTGACGTGGGTGTGATGTGTGTGTGTGTGTGACGTGTGTGTCTGACGTGTGTGTGTGACGTGTGTGTGTGTGACGTGTGTGTGACATGTGTGTGTGTAACGTGTGTGTAACGTGTGTGTGACGTGTGTGTGTGACGTGTGTGTGTGACGTGTGTGTGACGTGTGTGTGTGACGTGTGTGTGACGTGTGTGTGTAACGTGTGTGTGTGACGTGTGTGTGTGTGTGTCACGTGTGTGTGACGTGTGTGTGTGACGTGTGTGTGTGACGTGTGTGTGACGTGGGTGTGACGTGTGTGTGTGACGTGTGTGTGTGTGTGACGTGTGTGTGTGTGTGACGTGTGTGTGTGACGTGTGTGTGTGTGTGACGTGTGTGTGTGTGTGACGTGTGTGTGTGTGACGTGTGTGTGTGTGTGTGTCACGTGGGTGTGACGTGTGTGTGACGTGTGTGTGACGTGTGTGTGACGTGTGTGTGTGTCACGTGGGTGTGACGTGTGTGTGACGTGTGTGTGTGTAACTTGTATGTGTGTGACGTGTGTGTGTGTGTGTGTGTGACGTGTGTGACGTGTGTGTGACTGTGTGTGTAACGTGTGTGTGTGACGTGTGTGTGTGTGTCACGTGTGTGTGACGTGTGTGTGTGACGTGTGTGTGTGACGTGTGTGTGACGTGGGTGTGACGTGTGTGTGTGACGTGTGTGTGTGTGACGTGTGTGTGTGTGTGACGTGTGTGTGTGTCACGTGGGTGTGACGTGTGTGTGACGTGTGTGTGACGTGTGTGTGACGTGTGTGTGTGTCACGTGGGTGTGTGTCACGTGGGTGTGACGTGTGTGTGACGTGTGTGTGTGTAACTTGTATGTGTGTGACGTGTGTGTGTGTGTGACGTGTGTGACGTGTGTGTGACTGTGTGTGTGACGTGTGTGTGTGTGTGACGTGTGTGTGTGTGTGTGTGACGTGTGTGTGTGACGTGTGTGACATGTGACGTGTGTGTGTGACGTGTGTGACGTGTGTGTGTGTGACGTGTGTGTGTGTGTGACGTGTGACGTGTGTGTGTGAAGTGTGTGACGTGTGTGTGTGTGTGTGACATGTGTGACGTGTGTGTGTGACGTGTGTGACGTGTGTGTGTGACGTGTGTGTGTGTGACGTGTGTGTGTGACGTGTGTGACGTGTGTGTGACGTGTGTGTGTGTGACGTGTGTGTGTGTGACGTGTGTGTGTGACGTGTGTGTGAGTGACGCGTCTTTGTGACGTGTGTTTGTGACTGTGTGTGTGACGTGTGTGTGCAGTGTGTGTGTGTGACATGTGTGTGTGACGTGTGTGACGTGTGTGTGAGTGACGTGTGTGTGAGTGTGTGTGTGTGACGTGTGTGTGTGTGACGTGTGTGACGTGTGTGTGACGTGTGTGTGTGTGACGTGTGTGTGAGTGTGTGTGTGTGACGTGTGTGTGTGTGACGTGTGTGACGTGTGTGTGACGTGTGTGTGTGTGACGTGTGTGTGACGTGTGTGTGACGTGTGTGTGTGTGTGACGTGTGTGTGAGTGTGTGTGTGACATGTGTGTGTGACGTGTGTGTGTGACGTGTGTGTGTGACGTGTGTGTGTGTGTGTGAGGTGTGTGTGTGACGTGTGTGTGTGTGACGTGTGTGTGTGACGTGTGTGTGTGACGTGTTTGTGTGACGTGTGTGTGTGACGTGTGTGTGTGACGTGTTTGTGTGACGTGTGTGTGTGTGACGTGTGTGTGTGACGTGTGTCACGTGGGTGTGACGTGTGTGTGTGACGTGTGTGTGTGTGACGTGTGTGTGTGTGTGACGTGTGTGTGTGACGTGTGTGTGTGACGTGTGTCTGTGTGACGTGTGTCTGTGTGACGTGTGTGTGTGACGTGTGTGTGTGACGTGTGTGTGTGTGTGACTTGTGTGTGTGTGTGTCACGTGGGTGTGACGTGTGTGTGTGTGTGACATGTGTGTGTGACGTGTGTGACGTGTGTGTGTGAGACGTGTGTGTGAGTGTGTGTGTGTAACTTGTATGTGTGTGACGTGTGTGTGTGTGTGACGTGTGTGACGTGTGTGTGACTGTGTGTGTGACGTGTGTGTGTGTGTGACGTGTGTGTGTGTGTGACGTGTGTGTGTGACGTGTGTGACATGTGACGTGTGTGTGTGACGTGTGTGACGTGTGTGTGTGTGACGTGTGTGTGTGTGTGACGTGTGACGTGTGTGTGTGAAGTGTGTGACGTGTGTGTGTGTGTGTGACATGTGTGACGTGTGTGTGTGACGTGTGTGACGTGTGTGTGTGACGTGTGTGTGTGTGACGTGTGTGTGTGACGTGTGTGACGTGTGTGTGACGTGTGTGTGTGTGACGTGTGTGTGTGTGACGTGTGTGTGTGACGTGTGTGTGAGTGACGCGTCTTTGTGACGTGTGTTTGTGACTGTGTGTGTGACGTGTGTGTGCAGTGTGTGTGTGTGACATGTGTGTGTGACGTGTGTGACGTGTGTGTGACGTGTGTGTGTGTGTGTGACGTGTGTGTGAGTGTGTGTGTGTGACGTGTGTGTGTGTGACGTGTGTGACGTGTGTGTGACGTGTGTGTGTGTGACGTGTGTGTGACGTGTGTGTGACGTGTGTGTGTGTGTGACGTGTGTGTGAGTGTGTGTGTGACATGTGTGTGTGACGTGTGTGTGTGACGTGTGTGTGTGACGTGTGTGTGTGTGTGTGTGTGTGAGGTGTGTGTGTGACGTGTGTGTGTGTGACGTGTGTGTGTGACGTGTGTGTGTGACGTGTTTGTGTGACGTGTGTGTGTGACGTGTGTGTGTGACGTGTTTGTGTGACGTGTGTGTGTGTGACGTGTGTGTGTGACGTGTGTCACGTGGGTGTGACGTGTGTGTGTGACGTGTGTGTGTGTGACGTGTGTGTGTGTGTGACGTGTGTGTGTGACGTGTGTGTGTGTGACGTGTGTCTGTGTGACGTGTGTCTGTGTGACGTGTGTGTGTGACGTGTGTGTGTGACGTGTGTGTGTGTGACTTGTGTGTGTGTGTGTCACGTGGGTGTGACGTGTGTGTGTGTGTGACGTGTGTGTGTGACGTGTGTGACGTGTGTGTGTGAGACGTGTGTGTGAGTGTGTGTGTGTGACGTGTGTGACGTGTGTGACGTGTGTGTGTGTGACGTGTGTGTGTGTGACGTGTGTGTGACATGTGTGTGTGTGTGTGACGTGTGTGTGACGTGTGTGTGTGACTGTGTGACGTGTGTGTGTGACGTGTGTGTGTGACGTGTGTGTGACGTGTGTGTGTGACGTGTGTGTGTGACTGTGTGTGTGTGTGACGTGTGTGTGACGTGTGTGTGACGTGTGTGTGTGACGTGTGTGTGTGACATGTGTGTGTGTGTGACGTGTGTGTGACGTGTGTGTGTAACGTGTGTGTAACGTGTGTGTGACGTGTGTGTGTGACGTGTGTGTGTGACGTGTGTGTGACGTGTGTGTGTGACGTGTGTGTGACGTGTGTGTGTAACGTGTGTGTGTGACGTGTGTGTGTGTGTCACGTGTGTGTGACGTGTGTGTGTGACGTGTGTGTGTGACGTGGGTGTGACGTGTGTGTGTGACGTGTGTGTGTGTGTGACGTGTGTGTGTGTGTGACGTGTGTGTGTGACGTGTGTGTGTGTGTGACGTGTGTGTGTGTGTGACGTGTGTGTGTGTGTGTGACGTGTGTGTGTGTGTGTCACGTGGGTGTGACGTGTGTGTGACGTGTGTGTGACGTGTGTGTGACGTGTGTGTGTGTCACGTGGGTGTGACGTGTGTGTGACGTGTGTGTGTGTAACTTGTATGTGTGTGACGTGTGTGTGTGTGTGTGACGTGTGTGACGTGTGTGTGACTGTGTGTGTAACGTGTGTGTGTGACGTGTGTGTGTGTGTCACGTGTGTGTGACGTGTGTGTGTGACGTGTGTGTGTGACGTGTGTGTGACGTGGGTGTGACGTGTGTGTGTGACGTGTGTGTGTGTGACGTGTGTGTGTGTGTGACGTGTGTGTGTGTCACGTGGGTGTGACGTGTGTGTGACGTGTGTGTGACGTGTGTGTGTCACGTGGGTGTGTGTCACGTGGGTGTGACGTGTGTGTGACGTGTGTGTGTGTAACTTGTATGTGTGTGACGTGTGTGTGTGTGTGTGTGACGTGTGTGACGTGTGTGTGACTGTGTGTGTGACGTGTGTGTGTGTGTGACGTGTGTGTGTGTGTGACGTGTGTGTGTGACGTGTGTGACATGTGACGTGTGTGTGTGACGTGTGTGACGTGTGTGTGTGTGACGTGTGTGTGTGTGTGACGTGTGACGTGTGTGTGTGAAGTGTGTGACGTGTGTGTGTGACGTGTGTGACGTGTGTGTGTGACGTGTGTGACGTGTGTGTGTGACGTGTGTGTGTGTGACGTGTGTGTGTGTGACGTGTGTGTGTGACGTGTGTGACGTGTGTGTGACGTGTGTGTGTGTGACGTGTGTGTGTGTGACGTGTGTGTGTGACGTGTGTGTGAGTGACGCGTCTTTGTGACGTGTGTTTGTGACTGTGTGTGTGACGTGTGTGTGCAGTGTGTGTGTGTGACATGTGTGTGTGACGTGTGTGACGTGTGTGTGACGTGTGTGTGTGTGTGACGTGTGTGTGAGTGTGTGTGTGTGACGTGTGTGTGTGTGACGTGTGTGACGTGTGTGTGACGTGTGTGTGTGTGACGTGTGTGACGTGTGTGTGACGTGTGTGTGACGTGTGTGTGACGTGTGTGTGTGTGTGACGTGTGTGTGAGTGTGTGTGTGACATGTGTGTGTGACGTGTGTGTGTGACGTGTGTGTGTGTGTGTGTGAGGTGTGTGTGTGACGTGTGTGTGTGACGTGTGTGTGTGACGTGTGTGTGTGACGTGTTTGTGTGACGTGTGTGTGTGACGTGTGTGTGTGACGTGTTTGTGTGACGTGTGTGTGTGTGTGTGTGACGTGTGTGTGTGACGTGTGTCACGTGGGTGTGACGTGTGTGTGTGACATGTGTGTGTGTGACGTGTGTGTGTGTGTGACGTGTGTGTGTGACGTGTGTGTGTGTGACGTGTGTCTGTGTGACGTGTGTCTGTGTGACGTGTGTGTGTGACGTGTGTGTGTGTGACTTGTGTGTGTGTGTCACGTGGGTGTGACGTGTGTGTGTGTGTGACGTGTGTGTGTGTGACGTGTGTGACGTGTGTGTGTGAGACGTGTGTGTGAGTGTGTGTGTGTGACGTGTGTGTGTGTGACGTGTGTGACGTGTGTGACGTGTGTGTGTGACGTGTGTGTGTGTGACGTGTGTGTGTGTGACGTGTGTGTGACATGTGTGTGTGTGTGTGACGTGTGTGTGACGTGTGTGTGTGACTGTGTGACGTGTGTGTGTGACGTGTGTGTGTGACGTGTGTGTGACGTGTGTGTGTGACGTGTGTGTGTGACTGTGTGTGTGTGTGACGTGTGTGTGACGTGTGTGTGACGTGTGTGTGTGACGTGTGTGTGACATGTGTGTGTGACGTGTGTGTGACGTGTGTGTGTGACGTGTGTGTGACGTGTGTGTGACGTGTGTGTGACGTGTGTGTGTGTGACGTGTGTGTGTGACGTGTGTGTGACGTGTGTGTGTGACGTGTGTGTGACATGTGTGTGTGACGTGTGTGTGTGACGTGTGTGTGACGTGTGTGTGACGTGTGTGTGTGACGTGTGTGTGACGTGTGTGTGACGTGTGTGTGTGACGTGTGTCACGTGGGTGTGTGTGACGTCTGTGTGTGTCACGTGGGTGTGACGTGTGTGTGACGTGTGTGTGACGTGTGTGTGTGTGTGACGTGTGTGTGTGACGTGTGTGTGTGTGACGTGTGTGTGTGTGACGTGTGTGTGACGTGTGTGTGACGTGTGTGTGAGATGTGTGTGTGTGTAACGTGGGTGTGATGTGTGTGTGACGTGTGTGTGTGTGACGTGTGTGTGTGTGACGTGTATGTGTGTGTGTGTGTGACGTGTGTGTGTGTGTGACGTGTGTGTGTGTGTGACGTGTGTGACGTGTGTGACGTGTGTGTGTGTGTGTGTGTGACGTGTGTGTGTGACGTGTGTGTGTGACGTGTGTGTGTGTGACGTGTGTGTGTGACGTGTGTGTGTGACGTGGGTGTGACGTGTGTGTGTGTGACGTGTGTGTCTGACGTGTGTGTGTGACGTGTGTGTGACATGTGTGTGTGTAACGTGTGTGTGACGTGTGTGTGACGTGTGTGTGACGTGTGTGTGTAACATGTGTGTGTGACGTGTGTGTGTGTGTGTCACGTGTGTGTGACGTGTGTGTGTGACGTGTGTGTGTGACGTGTGTGACGTGGGTGTGACGTGTGTGTGTGACGTGTGTGTGTGTGACGTGTGTGTGTGTGACGTGTGTGTGACGTGTGTGTGACGTGTGTGTGACGTGTGTGTGACGTGTGTGTGTGTCACGTGGGTGTGTGTCACGTGGGTGTGACGTGTGTGTGACGTGTGTGTGTGTAACGTGTATGTGTGTGACGTGTGTGTGTGTGACGTGTGTGATGTGTGTGTGACTGTGTGTGTGTGTGACGTGTGTGTGTGACGTGTGTGTGTGACTGTGTGTGTGTGACGTGTGTGTGTGTGACGTGTGTGTGTGTGTGACGTGTGTGTGACGTGTGTCACGTGGGTGTGTGACGTGTGTGTGTGACGTGTGTGTGACGTGTGTGTGACGTGTGTCACGTGGGTGTGTGTGTGACGTGTGTGTGACGTGTGTGTGTGACGTGTGTGTGACGTGGGTGTGACGTGTGTGTGACGTGTGTGTGACGTGTGTCACGTGGGTGTGTGTGTGACGTGTGTGTGACGTGTGTGTGACGTGTGTGTGACGTGTGTGTGACGTGGGTGTGACGTGTGTGTGTGTGACGTGTGTGTGACGTGTGTGTGACGTGTGTGTGACGTGTGTGTGTGTGACGTGTGTGTGTGTGACGTGTGTGTGACGTGGGTGTGACATGTGTGTGACGTGTGTGTGTGACGTGTGTGTGACGTGTGTGTGACGTGTGTGTGACGTGTGTGTGTGACGTGTGTGACGTGTGTGTGTGTGACGTGTGTGTGTGTCACGTGTGTGTGACATGTGTGTGTGTGTGTGACGTGTGTGTGACGTGTGTGTGTGACTGTGTGACGTGTGTGTGTGACGTGTGTGTGTGACGTGTGTGTGACGTGTGTGTGTGACGTGTGTGTGTGACTGTGTGTGTGTGTGACGTGTGTGTGACGTGTGTGTGACGTGTGTGTGTGACGTGTGTGTGTGACATGTGTGTGTGTGTGACGTGTGTGTGACGTGTGTGTGTGACGTGTGTGTGACGTGTGTGTGACGTGTGTGTGTGTGACGTGTGTGTGTGTGACGTGTGTGTGACGTGGGTGTGACGTGTGTGTGACGTGTGTGTGTGACGTGTGTGTGACGTGTGTGTGACGTGTGTGTGTGACGTGTGTCACGTGGGTGTGTGTGACGTCTGTGTGTGTCACGTGGGTGTGACGTGTGTGTGACGTGTGTGTGACGTGTGTGTGTGTGTGACGTGTGTGTGTGACGTGTGTGTGTGTGACGTGTGTGTGTGTGACGTGTGTGTGACGTGTGTGTGACGTGTGTGTGACGTGTGTGTGAGACGTGTGTGTGTGTGACTTGTGTGTGTGTGTGTGTGACGTGTGTGTGACGTGTGTCACGTGGGTGTGTGACGTGTGTGTGTGACGTGTGTGTGTGTGACGTGTGTGTGTGTGACGTGTGTGTGACGTGTGTCACGTGGGTGTGTGTGTGACGTGTGTGTGACGTGTGTGTGTGACGTGTGTGTGACGTGGGTGTGACGTGTGTGTGACGTGTGTGTGACGTGTCACGTGGGTGTGTGTGTGACGTGTGTGTGACGTGTGTGTGACGTGTGTGTGACGTGTGTGTGACGTGGGTGTGACGTGTGTGTGTGTGACGTGTGTGTGACGTGTGTGTGACGTGTGTGTGTGTGACGTGTGTGTGTGTGACGTGTGTGTGACGTGGGTGTGACATGTGTGTGACGTGTGTGTGTGACGTGTGTGTGACGTGTGTGTGACGTGTGTGTGACGTGTGTGTGTGACGTGTGTGACGTGTGTGTGTGTGTGACGTGTGTGTGTGTCACGTGTGTGTGACATGTGTGTGTGTGACGTGTGTGTGACGTGTGTGTGTGACTGTGTGACGTGTGTGTGTGACGTGTGTGTGTGACGTGTGTGTGACGTGTGTGTGTGACGTGTGTGTGTGACTGTGTGTGTGTGTGACGTGTGTGTGACGTGTGTGTGACGTGTGTGTGTGACGTGTGTGTGTGACATGTGTGTGTGTGTGACGTGTGTGTGACGTGTGTGTGTGACGTGTGTGTGACGTGTGTGTGACGTGTGTGTGACGTGTGTGTGTGTGACGTGTGTGTGTGTGACGTGTGTGTGACGTGTGTGTGACGTGTGTGTGACGTGTGTGTGTGACGTGTGTGTGACGTGTGTGTGACGTGTGTGTGTGACGTGTGTCACGTGGGTGTGTGTGACGTCTGTGTGTGTCACGTGGGTGTGACGTGTGTGTGACGTGTGTGTGACGTGTGTGTGTGTGTGACGTGTGTGTGTGACGTGTGTGTGTGTGACGTGTGTGTGTGTGACGTGTGTGTGACGTGTGTGTGACGTGTGTGTGACGTGTGTGTGTGTGACGTGTGTGTGTGTGACATGTGTGTGACGTGGGTGTGACGTGTGTGTGACGTGGGTGTGACGTGTGTGTGTGTGACGTGTGTGTCTGACGTGTGTGTGTGTGACGTGTGTGTGACATGTGTGTGTGTAACGTGTGTGTGACGTGTGTGTGACGTGTGTGTGACGTGTGTGTGTAACATGTGTGTGTGACGTGTGTGTGTGTGTCACGTGTGTGTGACGTGTGTGTGTGACGTGTGTGTGTGACGTGTGTGACGTGGGTGTGACGTGTGTGTGTGACGTGTGTGTGTGTGACGTGTGTGTGTGTGACGTGTGTGTGACGTGTGTGTGACGTGTGTGTGACGTGTGTGTGTGTCACGTGGGTGTGTGTGACGTGTGTGTGACGTGTGTGTGTGTAACGTGTATGTGTGTGACGTGTGTGTGTGTGTGACGTGTGTGATGTGTGTGTGACTGTGTGTGTGTGTGACGTGTGTGTGTGACGTGTGTGTGACTGTGTGTGTGTGACGTGTGTGTGTGTGACGTGTGTGTGTGTGTGACGTGTGTGTGACGTGTGTCACGTGGGTGTGTGTGTGACGTGTGTGTGTGACGTGTGTGTGACGTGTGTGTGACGTGGGTGTGATGTGTGTGTGACGTGTGTGTGTGACGTGTGTGACGTGTGTGTGTGTGACGTGTGTGTGTGTCACGTGTGTGTGACATGTGTGTGTGTGTGTGACGTGTGTGTGACGTGTGTGTGTGACTGTGTGACGTGTGTGTGTGACGTGTGTGTGTGACGTGTGTGTGACGTGTGTGTGTGACGTGTGTGTGTGACTGTGTGTGTGTGTGACGTGTGTGTGACGTGTGTGTGACGTGTGTGTGTGACGTGTGTGTGTGACATGTGTGTGTGTGTGACATGTGTGTGACGTGTGTGTGTGACGTGTGTGTGACGTGTGTGTGACGTGTGTGTGTGTGACGTGTGTGTGTGACGTGTGTGTGACGTGGGTGTGACGTGTGTGACGTGTGTGTGTGACGTGTGTGTGACGTGTGTGTGACGTGTGTGTGTGACGTGTGTCACGTGGGTGTGTGTGACGTCTGTGTGTGTCACGTGTGTGTGACGTGTGTGTGACGTGTGTGTGTGACGTGTGTGTGTGACGTGTGTGTGTGTGACGTGTGTGTGTGTGACGTGTGTGTGACGTGTGTGTGACGTGTGTGTGAGACGTGTGTGTGTGTGACTTGTGTGTGTGTGTGACGTGTGTGTGACGTGTGTCACGTGGGTGTGTGACGTGTGTGTGTGACGTGTGTGTGACGTGTGTGTGTGTGACGTGTGTGTGACGTGTGTCACGTGGGTGTGTGTGTGACGTGTGTGTGACGTGTGTGTGACGTGTGTGTGACGTGGGTGTGACGTGTGTGTGACGTGTGTCACGTGGGTGTGTGTGTAACGTGTGTGTGACGTGTGTGTGACGTGTGTGTGACGTGTGTGTGACGTGTGTGTGACGTGGGTGTGACGTGTGTGTGTGTGACGTGTGTGTGACGTGTGTGTGACGTGTGTGTGACGTGTGTGTGTGTGACGTGTGTGTGTGTGACGTGTGTGTGACGTGGGTGTGACATGTGTGTGACGTGTGTGTGTGACGTGTGTGTGACGTGTGTGTGACGTGTGTGTGTGACGTGTGTGACGTGTGTGTGTGTGACGTGTGTGTGACGTGTGTGTGTGACGTGTGTGTGACGTGTGTGTGTGACTGTGTGACGTGTGTGTGTGACGTGTGTGTGTGACGTGTGTGTGACGTGTGTGTGTGACGTGTGTGTGTGTGACGTGTGTGTGTGACTGTGTGTGTGTGTGACGTGTGTGTGACGTGTGTGTGACGTGTGTGTGTGACGTGTGTGTGTAACATGTGTGTGTGTGTGACGTGTGTGTGACGTGTGTGTGTGACGTGTGTGTGACGTGTGTGTGACGTGTGTGTGACGTGTGTGTGTGTGACGTGTGTGTGTGTGACGTGTGTGTGACGTGGGTGTGACGTGTGTGTGACGTGTGTGTGTGACGTGTGTGTGACGTGTGTGTGTGACGTGTGTCACGTGGGTGTGTGTGACGTCTGTGTGTGTCACGTGGGTGTGACGTGTGTGTGACGTGTGTGTGACGTGTGTGTGTGTGTGTGTGTGTGACGTGTGTGTGTGACTTGTGTGTGTGTGACGTGTGTGTGTGTGACGTGTGTGTGACGTGTGTGTGACGTGTGTGTGAGACGTGTGTGTGTGTAACGTGGGTGTGATGTGTGTGTGACGTGTGTGTGTGTGACGTGTGTGTGTGTGACGTGTATGTGTGTGTGTGTGTGACGTGTGTGTGTGTGTGACGTGTGTGTGTGTGACGTGTGTGACGTGTGTGACGTGTGTGTGTGACGTGTGTGTGTGTGATGTGTGTGTGTGTGTGACGTGTGTGTGTGTGACGTGTGTGTGTGACGTGTGTGTGTGACGTGGGTGTGACGTGTGTGTGTGTGACGTGTGTGTCTGACGTGTGTGTGTGTGACGTGTGTGTGACATGTGTGTGTGTAACGTGTGTGTGACGTGTGTGTGACGTGTGTGTGACGTGTGTGTGTAACATGTGTGTGTGACGTGTGTGTGTGTGTGTCACGTGTGTGTGACGTGTGTGTGTGACGTGTGTGTGTGACGTGTGTGACGTGGGTGTGACGTGTGTGTGTGACGTGTGTGTGTGTGACGTGTGTGTGTGTGACGTGTGTGTGACGTGTGTGTGACGTGTGTGTGACGTGTGTGTGTGTCACGTGGGTGTGTGTCACGTGGGTGTGACGTGTGTGTGACGTGTGTGTAACGTGTATGTGTGTGACGTGTGTGTGTGTGACGTGTGTGATGTGTGTGTGACTGTGTGTGTGTGTGACGTGTGTGTGTGACGTGTGTGTGTGACTGTGTGTGTGTGACGTGTGTGTGTGTGACGTGTGTGTGACGTGTGTCACGTGGGTGTGTGTGTGACGTGTGTGTGTGACGTGTGTGTGACGTGTGTGTGTGACGTGTGTGTGACGTGTGTGTGACGTGGGTGTGACGTGTGTGTGACGTGTGTGTGACGTGTGTCACGTGGGTGTGTGTGTGACGTGTGTGTGACGTGTGTGTGACGTGTGTGTGACGTGGGTGTGACGTGTGTGTGTGTGACGTGTGTGTGACGTGTGTGTGACGTGTGTGTGACGTGTGTGTGTGTGACGTGTGTGTGTGTGACGTGTGTGTGACGTGGGTGTGACATGTGTGTGACGTGTGTGTGTGACGTGTGTGTGACGTGTGTGTGACGTGTGTGTGACGTGTGTGTGTGACGTGTGTTACGTGGGTGTGTGTGACGTCTGTGTGTGTCACGTGGGTGTGACGTGTGTGTGACGTGTGTGTGACGTGTGTGTGACGTGTGTGTGACGTGTGTGTGTGTGACGTGTGTGTGACGTGTGTGTGACGTGTGTGACGTGTGTGTGAGACGTGTGTGTGTGTAACGTGGGTGTGATGTGTGTGTGACGTGTGTGTGTGTGACGTGTGTGTGTGTGTGTGACGTGTATGTGTGTGTGTGTGACGTGTGTGTGTGTGTGACGTGTGTGTGTGTGTGTGTGACGTGTGTGACGTGTGTGACGTGTGTGTGACATGTGTGTGTGACGTGTGTTTGTGACGTGTGTGTGTGTGTGTGTGTGATGTGTGTGTGTGACGTGTGTTTGTGACGTGTGTGTGTGACGTGGGTGTGACGTGTGTGTGTGTGTGTGACGTGTGTGTCTGACGTGTGTGTGTGACGTGTGTGTGTGTGACGTGTGTGTGACATGTGTGTGTGTAACGTGTGTGTGACGTGTGTGTGTGACGTGTTAGTGTGACGTGTGTGTGACGTGTGTGTGTGACGTGTGTGTGACGTGTGTGTGTAACGTGTGTGTGTGACGTGTGTGTGTGTGTCACGTGTGTGTGACGTGTGTGTGTGACGTGTGTGTGTGACGTGTGTGTGACGTGGGTGTGACGTGTGTGTGTGACGTGTGTGTGTGTGACGTGTGTGTGTGTCACGTGGGTGTGACGTGTGTGTGACGTGTGTGTGACGTGTGTGTGTGTCACGTGGGTGTGTGTCACGTGGGTGTGACGTGTGTGTGACGTGTGTGTAACTTGTATGTGTGTGACGTGTGTGTGTGTGTGACGTGTGTGACGTGTGTGTGACTGTGTGTGTGACGTGTGTGTGTGACGTGTGTGTGTGTGTGACGTGTGTGTGTGACGTGTGTGACATGTGACGTGTGTGTGTGACGTGTGTGTGTGTGACGTGTGTGTGTGTGTGTGTGACGTGTGACGTGTGTGTGTGAAGTGTGTGACGTGTGTGTGTGTGACGTGTGTGTGTGACGTGTGTGACGTGTGTGTGTGACGTGTGTGTGTGTGACGTGTGTGTGTGTGACGTGTGTGTGTATGTGACGTGTGTGACGTGTGTGACGTGTGTGTGACGTGTGTGTGTGACGTGTGTGTGTGACGTGTGTGTGTGACGTGTGTGTGTGACGTGGGTGTGACGTGTGTGTGTGTGTGTGACGTGTGTGTCTGACGTGTGTGTGTGTGACGTGTGTGTGACATGTGTGTGTGTAACGTGTGTGTGACGTGTGTGTGACGTGTGTGTGTAACGTGTGTGTGTGACGTGTGTGTGTGTGTCACGTGTGTGTGACGTGTGTGTGTGTGTCACGTGTGTGTGACGTGTGTGTGTGACGTGTGTGTGTGACGTGTGTGACGTGGGTGTGACGTGTGTGTGTGACGTGTGTGTGTGTGACGTGTGTGTGTGTCACGTGGGTGTGACGTGTGTGTGACGTGTGTGTGACGTGTGTGTGTCACGTGGGTGTGTGTCACGTGGGTGTGACGTGTGTGTGACGTGTGTGTGTGTAACGTGTATGTGTGTGACGTGTGTGTGTGTGACGTGTGTGATGTGTGTGTGACTGTGTGTGTGTGTGACGTGTGTGTGTGACGTGTGTGTGTGACTGTGTGTGTGTGACGTGTGTGTGTGTGTGACGTGTGTGTGTGTGTGACGTGTGTGTGACGTGTGTCACGTGGGTGTGTGTGTGACGTGTGTGTGTGACGTGTGTGTGACGTGTGTGTGTGTGACGTGTGTGTGACGTGTGTCACGTGGGTGTGTGTGTGACGTGTGTGTGACGTGTGTGTGTGACATGTGTGTGACGTGTGTGTGACGTGTGTGTGACGTGTGTCACGTGGGTGTGTGTGTGACGTGTGTGTGACGTGTGTGTGTGTGACGTGTGTGTGACGTGTGTGTGACGTGTGTGTGACGTGGGTGTGACGTGTGTGTGTGTGACGTGTGTGTGTGTGACGTGTGTGTGACGTGTGTGTGACGTGTGTGTGTGTGACGTGTGTGTGTGACGTGTGTGTGACGTGGGTGTGACATGTGTGTGACGTGTGTGTGTGACGTGTGTGTGACGTGTGTGTGACGTGTGTGTGACGTGTGTTACGTGGGTGTGTGTGACGTCTGTGTGTGTCACGTGGGTGTGACGTGTGTGTGACGTGTGTGTGTGACGTGTGTGTGTGTGACGTGTGTGTGTGTGACGTGTGTGTGTGTGACGTGTGTGTGACGTGTGTGACGTGTGTGTGAGACGTGTGTGTGTGTAACGTGGGTGTGATGTGTGTGTGACGTGTGTGTGTGTGACGTGTGTGTGTGACGTGTATGTGTGTGTGTGTGACGTGTGTGTGTGTGTGACGTGTGTGTGTGTGTGACGTGTGTGACGTGTGTGACGTGTGTGTGACGTGTGTGTGTGTGTGACGTGTGTGTGTGACGTGTGTGTGTGTGTGTGATGTGTGTGTGTGACGTGTGTGTGTGACGTGTGTGTGTGACGTGGGTGTGACGTGTGTGTGTGTGTGACGTGTGTGTCTGACGTGTGTGTGTGACGTGTGTGTGTGTGACGTGTGTGTGACATGTGTGTGTGTAACGTGTGTGTGACGTGTGTGTGTGACGTGTGTATGTGACGTGTGTGTGACGTGTGTGTGTGACGTGTGTGTGACGTGTGTGTGTAACGTGTGTGTGTGACGTGTGTGTGTGTCACGTGTGTGTGACGTGTGTGTGTGACGTGTGTGTGTGACGTGTGTGTGACGTGGGTGTGACGTGTGTGTGACGTGTGTGTGACGTGTGTCACGTGGGTGTGTGACGTGTGTGTGACGTGTGTGTGTGACGTGTGTGTGACGTGTGTGTGACGTGTGTGTGACGTGGGTGTGACGTGTGTGTGTGTGACGTGTGTGTGTGACGTGTGTGTGATGTGTGTGTGACGTGTGTGTGTGTGACGTGTGTGTGTGTGACGTGGGTGTGACATGTGTGTGACGTGTGTGTGTGCCGTGTGTGTGACGTGTGTGTGACGTGTGTGTGACGTGTGTTACGTGGGTGTGTGTGACGTCTGTGTGTGTCACGTGGGTGTGACGTGTGTGTGACGTGTGTGTGTGACGTGTGTGTGTGTGACGTGTGTGTGTGTGACGTGTGTGTGACGTGTGTGACGTGTGTGTGTGTAACGTGGGTGTGATGTGTGTGTGACGTGTGTGTGTGTGACGTGTGTGTGTGACGTGTATGTGTGTGTGTGTGACGTGTGTGTGTGTGTGACGTGTGTGTGTGTGTGACGTGTGTGACGTGTGTGACGTGTGTGTGACGTGTGTGTGTGTGTGTGACGTGTGTGTGTGACGTGTGTGTGTGTGTGTGATGTGTTTGTGTGACGTGTGTGTGTGACGTGTGTGTGTGACGTGGGTGTGACGTGTGTGTGTGTGTGACGTGTGTGTCTGACGTGTGTGTGTGACGTGTGTGTGTGTGACGTGTGTCTGACATGTGTGTGTGTAACGTGTGTGTGACGTGTGTGTGACGTGTGTGTGTGACGTGTGTGTGACGTGTGTGTGTGTGACGTGTGTGTGACGTGTGTGTGTAACGTGTGTGTGTGACGTGTGTGTGTGTGTGTGTCACGTGTGTGTGACGTGTGTGTGTGACGTGTGTGTGTGACGTGTGTGTGACGTGGGTGTGACGTGTGTGTGTGACGTGTGTGTGTGTGTGACGTGTGTGTGTGTGACGTGTGTGTGTGTCACGTGGGTGTGACGTGTGTGTGACGTGTGTGTGACGTGTGTGTGACGTGTGTGTGTGTCACGTGGGTGTGTGTCACGTGGGTGTGACGTGTGTGTGACGTGTGTGTGTGTAACTTGTATGTGTGTGACGTGTGTGTGTGTGTGACGTGTGTGACGTGTGTGTGACTGTGTGTGTGACGTGTGTGTGTGTGTGTGACGTGTGTGTGTGTGTGACGTGTGTGTGTGACGTGTGTGACATGTGACGTGTGTGTGTGACGTGTGTGACGTGTGTGTGTGTGACGTGTGTGTGTGTGTGTGACGTGTGACGTGTGTGTGTGAAGTGTGTGACGTGTGTGTGTGTGACGTGTGTGTGTGACGTGTGTGACGTGTGTGTGTGACGTGTGTGTGTGTGACGTGTGTGACGTGTGTGTGACGTGTGTGTGTGTGACGTGTGTGTGTGTGACGTGTGTGTGTGTGACGTGTGTGCGAGTGACGCGTCTTTGTGACGTGTGTTTGTGACTGTGTGTTTGTGACTGTGTGTGTGACGTGTGTGTGCAGTGTGTGTGTGTGTGACATGTGTGTGTGACGTGTGTGACGTGTGTGTGACGTGTGTGTGTGTGACGTGTGTGTGAGTGTGTGTGTGTGACGTGTGTGTGTGTGACGTGTGTGACGTGTGTGTGACGTGTGTGTGTGTGACGTGTGTGACGTGTGTGTGACGTGTGTGTGTGTGTGACGTGTGTGTGAGTGTGTGTGTGACATGTGTGTGTGACGTGTGTGTGTGACGTGTGTGTGTGTGTGAGGTGTGTGTGTGACGTGTGTGTGTGTGACGTGTGTGTGTGACGTGTGTGTGTGACGTGTGTGTGTGACGTGTTTGTGTGACGTGTGTGTGACGTGTGTGTGACGTGTGTGTGAGACGTGTGTGTGTGTAACGTGGGTGTGATGTGTGTGTGACGTGTGTGTGACGTGTGTGTGTGTGTGACGTGTATGTGTGTGTGTGTGTGATGTGTGTGTGTGTGACGTGTGTGTGTGTGTGTGTGACGTGTGTGACGTGTGTGACGTGTGTGTGACGTGTGTGTGTGTGACGTGTGTGTGTGACGTGTGTGTGTGACGTGTGTGTGTGTGACGTGTGTGTGACGTGTGTGTGTGACGTGGGTGTGACGTGTGTGTGTGTGTGTGACGTGTGTGTCTGACGTGTGTGTGTGTGACGTGTGTGTGACATGTATGTGTGTAACGTGTGTGTGACGTGTGTGTGTGACGTGTGTGTGACGTGTGTGTGTGACGTGTGTGTGTAACGTGTGTGTGTGTGACGTGTGTGTGTGTGTGTGACGTGTGTGTGTGACGTGTGTGTGTGACGTGTGTGACGTGGGTGTGACGTGTGTGTGTGACGTGTGTGTGTGTGACGTGTGTGTGTGACGTGTGTGTGTGTGTGTGTCACGTGGGTGTGACGTGTGTGTGACGTGTGTGTGACGTGTGTGTGACGTGTGTGTGTGTCACGTGGGTGTGTGTCACGTGGGTGTGACGTGTGTGTGACGTGTGTGTGTGTAACGTGTATGTGTGTGACGTGTGTGTGTGTGACGTGTGTGATGTGTGTGTGACTGTGTGTGTGTGTGACGTGTGTGTGTGATGTGTGTGTGTGACTGTGTGTGTTTGACGTGTGTGTGTGTGTGACGTGTGTGTGTGTGACGTGTGTGTGACGTGTGTCACGTGGGTGTGTGTGCTGACGTGTGTGTGTGACATGTGTGTGACGTGTGTGTGTGTGTGACGTGTGTGTGACGTGTGTCACGTGGATGTGTGTGTGACGTGTGTGTGACGTGTGTGTGTGACGTGTGTGTGACGTGGGTGTGACGTGTGTGTGACGTGTGTGTGACGTGTGTCACGTGGGTGTGTGTGTAACGTGTGTGTGACGTGTGTGTGACGTGTGTGTGACGTGGGTGTGACGTGTGTGTGTGTGACGTGTGTGTGACGTGTGTGCGACGTGTGTGTGACGTGTGTGTGTGACGTGTGTGTGTGTGACGTGTGTGTGACGTGTGTGTGACGTGGGTGTGACATGTGTGTGACGTGTGTGTGTGACGTGTGTGTGACGTGTGTGTGACGTGTGTGTGACGTGTGTGTGTGACGTGTGTGTGTGTGTGAGGTGTGTGTGTGACGTGTGTGTGTGTGACGTGTGTGTGTGACGTGTGTGTGTGACGTGTTTGTGTGACGTGTGTGTGATGTGTGTGTGACGTGTGTGTGAGACGTGTGTGTGTGTAACGTGGGTGTGATGTGTGTGTGACGTGTGTGTGTGTGACGTGTGTGTGTGTGTGTGACGTGTATGTGTGTGTGTGTGTGACGTGTGTGTGTGTGTGACGTGTGTGTGTGTGTGTGACGTGTGTGACGTGTGTGACGTGTGTGTGACGTGTGTGTGTGTGAAGTGTGTGTGTGACGTGTGTGTGTGTGACGTGTGTGTGTGTGACGTGTGTGTGTGACGTGTGTGTGTGACGTGGGTGTGACGTGTGTGTGTGACGTGTGTGTCTGACGTGTGTGTGTGTGACGTGTGTGTGACATGTGTGTGTGACATGTGTGTGTGTGTAACGTGTGTGTGACGTGTGTGACGTGTGTGTGACGTGTGTGTGTAACGTGTGTGTGTGACGTGTGTGTGTGTGTCACGTGTGTGTGACGTGTGTGTGTGACGTGTGTGTGTGACGTGTGTGACGTGGGTGTGACGTGTGTGTGTGACGTGTGTGTGTGTGACGTGTGTGTGTGTGACGTGTGTGTGATGTGTGTGTGACGTGTGTGTGATGTGTGTGTGACGTGTGTGTGTGTCACGTGGGTGTGTGTCACGTGGGTGTGACGTGTGTGTGACGTGTGTGTGTGTAACGTGTATGTGTGTGACGTGTGTGTGTGTGACGTGTGTGATGTGTGTGTGACTGTGTGTGTGTGTGACGTGTGTGTGTGACGTGTGTGTGTGACTGTGTGTGTGTGACGTGTGTGTGTGTGTGTGACGTGTGTGTGTGTGACGTGTGTGTGACGTGTGTCACGTGGGTGTGTGTGTGACGTGTGTGTGACGTGTGTGTGTGTGACGTGTGTGTGACGTGTGTCACGTGGGTGTGTGTGTGACGTGTGTGTGTGACGTGTGTGTGACGTGGGTGTGACGTGTGTGTGACGTGTGTGTGACGTGTGTCACGTGGGTGTGTGTGTAACGTGTGTGTGACGTGTGTGTGACGTGTGTGTGACGTGTGTGTGACGTGTGTGTGTGTGACGTGTGTGTGACGTGTGTGTGACGTGTGTGTGACGTGTGTGTGTGTGACGTGTGTGTGTGTGACGTGTGTGTGTGACGTGTGTGTGACGTGTGTGTGACGTGTGTGTGACGTGTGTTACGTGGGTGTGTGTGACGTGTGTGTGACGTGTGTGTGTGACGTGTGTGTGACGTGCGTGTGACGTGTGTGTGACGTGTGTGTGTGACGTGTGTGTGTGTGACGTGTGTGTGTGTGACGTGTGTGTGTGACGTGTGTGTGACGTGTGTGACGTGTGTGTGAGACGTGTGTGTGTGTAACGTGGGTGTGATGTGTGTGTGACGTGTGTGTGACGTGTGTGTGTGTGACGTGTATGTGTGTGTGTGTGACGTGTATGTGTGTGTGTGTGACGTGTGTGTGTGTGTGACGTGTGTGTGTGTGTGACGTGTGTGACGTGTGTGACGTGTGTGTGACGTGTGTGTGTGTGTGTCGTGTGTGTGTAACGTGTGTGTGTGACGTGTGTGTGTGTGTCACGTGTGTGTGACGTGTGTGTGTGACGTGTGTGTGTGACGTGGGTGTGACGTGTGTGTGTGTGACGTGTGTGTCTGACGTGTGTGTGTGACGTGTGTGTGTGTGACGTGTGTGTGACATGTGTGTGTGTAACGTGTGTGTGACGTGTGTGTGTGACGTGTGTGTGTGTGACGTGTGTGTGACGTGTGTGTGTGACGTGTGTGTGACGTGTGTGTGTAACGTGTGTGTGTGACGTGTGTGTGTGTGTCACGTGTGTGTGACGTGTGTGTGTGACGTGTGTGTGTGACGTGTGTGTGACGTGGGTGTGACGTGTGTGTGTGTGACGTGTGTGTGTGACGTGTGTGTGTGTGTCACGTGGGTGTGACGTGTGTGTGACGTGTGTGTGACGTGTGTGTGACGTGTGTGTGTGTCACGTGGGTGTGTGTCACGTGGGTGTGACGTGTGTGTGACGTGTGTGTGTGTAACTTGTATGTGTGTGACGTGTGTGTGTGTGTGTGACGTGTGTGATGTGTGTGTGACTGTGTGTGTGACGTGTGTGTGTGTGTGTGACGTGTGTGTGTGTGTGACGTGTGTGTGTGACGTGTGTGACATGTGACGTGTGTGTGACGTGTGTGACGTGTGTGTGTGTGACGTGTGTGTGTGTGTGACGTGTGACGTGTGTGTGTGAAGTGTGTGACGTGTGTGTGTGTGACGTGTGTGTGTGACGTGTGTGACGTGTGTGTGTGACGTGTGTGTGTGACGTGTGTGTGTGTGACGTGTGTGACGTGTGTGTGACGTGTGTGTGTGTGACGTGTGTGTGTGTGACGTGTGTGTGTGTGACGTGTGTGTGAGTGACGCGTCTTTGTGACGTGTGTTTGTGACTGTGTGTGTGACGTGTGTGTGCAGTGTGTGTGTGTGACATGTGTGTGTGACGTGTGTGACGTGTGTGTGACGTGTGTGTGTGTGACGTGTGTGTGAGTGTGTGTGTGTGACGTGTGTGTGTGTGACGTGTGTGACGTGTGTGTGACGTGTGTGTGTGTGACGTGTGTGACGTGTGTGTGACGTGTGTGTGACGTGTGTGTGTGTGACGTGTGTGTGAGTGTGTGTGTGACATGTGTGTGTGACGTGTGTGTGTGACGTGTGTGTGTGTGTGAGGTGTGTGTGTGACGTGTGTGTGTGTGACGTGTGTGTGTGACGTGTGTGTGTGACGTGTTTGTGTGACGTGTGTGTGTGACGTGTGTGTGTGTGACGTGTTTGTGTGACGTGTGTGTGTGTGACGTGTGTGTGTGACGTGTGTCACGTGGGTGTGACTTGTGTGTGTGACGTGTGTGTGTGTGACGTGTGTGTGTGTGTGTGTGACGTGTGTGTGTGACGTGTGTGTGTGTGTGACGTGTGTCTGTGTGACGTGTGTCTGTGTGACGTGTGTGTGTGACGTGTGTGTGTGACGTGTGTGTGACTTGTGTGTGTGTGTGTGTCACGTGGGTGTGACGTGTGTGTGTGACGTGTGTGTGTGACGTGTGTGTGAGTGTGTGTGTGTGACGTGTGTGTGTGTGACGTGTGTGACGTGTGTGACGTGTGTGTGTGTGACGTGTGTGTGTGACGTGTGTGTGACATGTGTGTGTGTGACGTGTGTGACGTGTGTGTGACTGTGTGACGTGTGTGTGTGACGTGTGTGTGTGACGTGTGTGTGACGTGTGTGTGTGACGTGTGTGTGTGTGACTGTGTGTGTGTGTGTGACGTGTGTGTGACGTGTGTGTGACGTGTGTGTGTGACGTGTGTGTGTGACATGTGTGTGTGTGTGTGTGACGTGTGTGTGACGTGTGTGTGTGACGTGTGTGTGACGTGTGTGTGTGACTGTGTGTGTGTGTGTGACGTGTGTGTGTGTGTGACGTGTGTGACGTGTGTGACGTGTGTGTGTGACGTGTGTGTGTGACTGTGTGTGTGTGACGTGTGTGTGTGTGACGTGTGTGTGTGACGTGTGGGCGCGGCGTGTGTGTGACGTGTGACGTGTGTGTGTGTGACGTGTGTGTGTGTGACGTGTGTGTGACGTGTGTGTGACGTGTGATGTGAGTGTGTGACGTGTGAGTGACGTGTGTGTGTGACGTGTGTGACGTGTGTGTGAGTGTGACGTGTGTGTGTGTGTAACGTGTGTTTGTGACGTGTGTGTGTGTGTGATGTGTGTGAATGACGTATGTGTGACGTGTGTGTGTGTGACGTGTGTGGGTGACGTGTGTGTGTGTGTGACGTGTGTGAATGACGTATGTGTGACGTGTGTGTGTGTGACGTGTGTGTGTAACGTGTGTGTGTGTGTGTGACGTGTGTGTGTGATTTGTGCGTGTGTGACGTGTGTGTGTCGTGTGTGTGTGTGACGTGTGTGACGTGTGTGTGTGTGACGTGTGTGTGTGTGTGACGTGTGTGACGTGTGTGTGACTGTGTGTGTGTGTGACGTGTGTGTGACGTGTGTGACGTGTGTGTGACGTGTGTGACGTGTGTGTGTTTGTGACTTGTGTGTGACGTGTGTGTGACGTGTGTGTGTGTGACGTGTGTGTGTGACGTGTGTGTGTGACATGTGTGAATGACGTATGTGTGATGTGTGTGTGTGTCACGTGTGTGTGACGTGTGTGTGTGACGTGTGTGTGTGACGTGTGTGTGTGTGTGTGTGACGTGTGTGTGTGTGACGTGTGTGTGTGACGTGTGTGACGTGTGTGTGACTGTGTGTGTGTGACGTGTGTGTGTGACGTGTGTGACGTGTGACGTGTGTGTGTGACGTGTTTGTGTGTAGTGTGTGTGTGACGTGTGTGTGACGTGTGTGTGACGTGTGTGTGTGTGACGTGTGTGAGTGACGTGTGACGTGTGTGTGTAGTGTGTGACGTGTGTGTGACGTCTGTGTGTGATATGTGTGTGTGATATGTGTGTGTGACGTGTGTGTGTGACGTGTGTGTGACGTGTGTGTGTGACGTGTGTGTGTGACGTGTGTGACGTGTGTGTGTAACGTCTGTGTGACGTGTGTGTGACGTGTGTGACGTGTGTGTGTGACGTGTGTCACGTGGGTGTGACGTGTGTGTGTGTGACGTGTGTGTGTGACGTGTGTGTGTGACGTGTGTGTGTGTGACGTGTGTGTGACGTGTGTGTGTGTGACGTGGGTGTGACGTGTGTGTGTGTGACGTGTGTGTGTGACGTGTGTGTGTGACGTGTGTGTGTGTGTGACGTGTGTGTGACGTGTGTGTGACATGTGTGTGTGTGTGTGTAACGTGTGTGTGACGTGTGTGTGTGACGTGTGTGTGACGTGTGTGTGACGTGTGTGTGACGTGGGTGTGACGTGTGTGTGACGTGTGTGTGTGTGTGTGACGTGTGTGTGTGTGTGTCACGTGGGTGTGACTTGTGTGTGACGTGTGTGTGACGTGTGTGTGACGTGTGTGTGTGTCACGTGGGTGTGTGTCACGTGGGTGTGACGTGTGTGTGACGTGTGTGTGTGTAACGTGTATGTGTGTGACGTGTGTGTGTGTGACGTGTGTGACGTGTGTGTGACTGTGTGTGTGTGTGACGTGTGTGTGTGTGTGTGTGTGACGTGTGTGTGACGTGTGTGTGTGTGACGTGTGTGTGTGACGTGTGTGTGTGTGTGACGTGTGTGTGACGTGTGTGTGACATGTGTGTGTGTGTGTAACGTGTGTGTGACGTGTGTGTGTGACGTGTTTGTGTGACGTGTGTGTGACGTGTGTGTGACGTGTGTGTGACGTGGGTGTGACGTGTGTGACGTGTGTGTGTGTGTGTGACGTGTGTGTGTGTGTGTCACGTGGGTGTGACGTGTGTGTGACGTGTGTGTGACGTGTGTGTGACGTGTGTGTGTGTCACGTGGGTGTGTGTCACGTGGGTGTGACGTGTGTGTGACGTGTGTGTGTAACGTGTATGTGTGTGACGTGTGTGTGTGTGACGTGTGTGACGTGTGTGTGACTGTGTGTGTGTGTGACGTGTGTGTGTGTGACGTGTGTGTGTGACGTGTGTGACGTGTGACGTGTGTGTGTGACGTGTGTGACGTGTGTGTGTGTGACGTGTGTGTGTGTGTGTGACGTGTGTGTGTGTGTGACGTGTGTGACGTGTGACGTGTGTGTGTGACGTGTGTGACGTGTGTGACGTGTGTGTGTGTGATGTGTGTGTGTGACGTGTGTGTGACGTGTGTGTGTGACGTGTGTGTGTGACGTGTGTGCGTGGCGTGTGTGACGTGTGACGTGTGTGTGTGTGACGTGTGTGTGACGTGTGTGTGTGTGACGCGTCTTTGTGACGTGTGTTTGTGACTGTGTGTGTGACGTGTGTGTGCAGTGTGTGTGTGTGACATGTGTGTGTGTGACGTTTGTGACGTGTGTGTGACGTGTGTGTGTGTGTGTGACGTGTGTGTGAGTGTGTGTGTGACGTGTGTGTGTGTGACGTGTGTGACGTGTGTGTGACGTGTGTGTGTGTGACGTGTGTGACGTGTGTGTGACGTGTGTGTGACGTGTGTGTGTGTGACGTGTGTGACGTGTGTGTGTGACGTGTGTGTGTGTGTGACGTGTGTGACGTGTGTGTGACTGTGTGTGTGTGTGACGTGTGTGACGTGTGTGTGACATGTGTGACGTGTGTGTGACGTGTGTGACGTGTGTGTGTTTGTGACTTGTGTGTGACGTGTGTGTGACGTGTGTGTGTGTGACGTGTGTGTGTGTGACGTGTGTGTGTGACGTGTGTGTGTGACGTGTGTGAATGACGTATGTGTGATGTGTGTGTGTGTGTGTGACGTGTGTGTGTGACGTGTTTGTGTGATTTGTGTGTGTATGACGTGTGTGTGACTTAGGTGTGTGTGACGTGTGTGACGTGTGTGTGTGTGACGTGAGTGTGTGTGACGTGTGTGTGTCGTGTGTGTGTGTGACGTGTGTGACGTGTGTGACGTGTGTGTGTGACGTGTGTGTGTGTGACGTGTGTGTGTGTGTGTGACGTGTGTGACGTGTGTGTGACTGTGTGTGTGTGACGTGTGTGTGTGACGTGTGTGACGTGTGACGTGTGTGTGTGACGTGTGTGACGTGTGTGTGACGTGTGTGTGTGTGACGTGTGTGTGTGTAGTGTGTGTGTGTGTGACATGTGTGTGACGTGTGTGTGACGTGTGTGTGTGTGACATGTGTGTGTGTGACGTGTGTAACGTGTGTGTGACGTGTGTGTGTGTGACGTGTGTGTGAGTGTGTGTGTGACGTGTGTGTGTGTGACGTGTGTGACGTGTGTGTGACGTGTGTGTGTGTGACGTGTGTGTGACGTGTGTGTGACGTGTGTGTGTGTGACGTGTGTGTGAGTGTGTGTGTGTGTGACATGTGTGTGTGACGTGTGTGTGTGACGTGTGTGTGTGTGAGGTGTGTGTGTGACGTGTGTGTGTGACGTGTGTGTGTGACGTGTGTGTGTGACGTGTTTGTGTGACGTGTGTGTGTGACGTGTGTGTGTGACGTGTTTGTGTGACGTGTTTGTGTGACGTGTGTGTGTGACGTGTGTGACGTGTGTCACGTGGGTGTGACGTGTGTGTGACGTGTGTGTGTGTGTGACGTGTGTGTGTGTGACGTGTGTGTGTGTGACGTGTGTGTGTGACGTGTGTCTGTGTGACGTGTGTCTGTGTGACGTGTGTCTGTGTGACGTGTGTGTGTGACGTGTGTGTGTGTGACTTGTGTGTGTGTGTGTCACGTGGGTGTGACGTGTGTGTGTGTGACGTGTGTGTGTGACGTGCGTGTGTGACGTGTGTGTGTGTGACGTGTGTGTGACGTGGGTGTGACGTGTGTGTGTGACGTGTGTGTGTGACGTGTGTGTGTGTGACGTGTGTGTGTGACGTGTGTGACGTGTGTGTGACGTGTGTGTGTGTGACGTGTGTGTGTGTGACGTGTGTGTGAGTGACGCGTCTTTGTGACGTGTGTTTGTGACTGTGTGTGTGACGTGTGTGTGCAGTGTGTGTGTGTGACATGTGTGTGTGACGTGTGTGTGTGTGACGTGTGTGTGAGTGTGTGTGTGTGACGTGTGTGTGTGTGACGTGTGTGACGTGTGTGTGACGTGTGTGTGTGTGACGTGTGTGACGTGTGTGTGACGTGTGTGTGACGTGTGTGTGTGTGTGACGTGTGTGTGAGTGTGTGTGTGTGACATGTGTGTGTGACGTGTGTGTGTGACGTGTGTGTGTGTGTGTGAGGTGTGTGTGTGACGTGTGTGTGTGACGTGTGTGTGTAACGTGTGTGTGTGTGACGTGTTTGTGTGATGTGTGTGTGTGACGTGTGTGTGTGACGTGTTTGTGTGACGTGTGTGTGTGTGACGTGTGTGTGTGACGTGTGTCTGTGTGACGTGTGTCTGTGTGACGTGTGTGTGTGTGACGTGTGTGTGTGACGTGTGTCTGTGTGACGTGTGTCTGTGTGACTTGTGTGTGTGTGTCACGTGGGTGTGACGTGTGTGTGTGTGACGTGTGTGTCTGACGTGTGTGTGTGAGACGTGTGTGTGAGTGTGTGTGTGTGACGTGTGTGTGTGTGACGTGTGTGACGTGTGTGTGTGTGTGACGTGTGTGTGTGACGTGTGTGTGACATGTGTGTGTGTGTGACGTGTGTGTGACGTGTGTGTGTGACTGTGTGACGTGTGTGTGTGACGTGTGTGTGTGACGTGTGTGTGACGTGTGTGTGTGACGTGTGTGTGTGACTGTGTGTGTGTGTGACGTGTGTGTGACGTGTGTGTGACGTGTGTGTGTGACGTGTGTGTGACATGTGTGTGTGTGTGTGACGTGTGTGTGACGTGTGTGTGTGACGTGTGTGTGACGTGTGTGTGTGACGTGTGTGTGTGACTGTGTGTGTGTGTGACGTGTGTGTGTGTGACATGTGTGACGTGTGTGACGTGTGTGTGTAACGTGTGTGTGTGACTGTGTGTGTGTGACGTGTGTGTGTGTGACGTGTGTGTGACATGTGTGTGTGTGTGACGTGTGTGTGTGTGACGTGTGTGTGACATGTGTGTGTGTGTGACGTGTGTGTGACGTGTGTGTGTGACATGTGTGTGTGACGTGTGTGACGTGTGTGTGACGTGTGTGTGTGTGTGTGACGTGTGTGTGAGTGTGTGTGTGTGACGTGTGTGTGTGTGATGTGTGTGACGTGTGTGTGACGTGTGTGTGTGTGACGTGTGTGACGTGTGTGTGACGTGTGTGTGACGTGTGTGTGTGTGTGACGTGTGTGTGAGTGTGTGTGTGTGACATGTGTGTGTGACGTGTGTGTGACGTGTGTGTGTGTGTGAGGCGTGTGTGTGACGTGTGTGTGTGTGTGACGTGTGTGTGACGTGTGTGTGACGTGTGTATGTGACTGTGTGACGTGTGTGTGTGCGACGTGTGTGTGTGTGACGTGTGTGTGTGACGCGTCTTTGTGACGTGTGTGTGTGACGTGTGTGTCGTGTGTGTGTGACGTGTGTGTGTGTGTGTGACGTGCGTGTGACGTGTGTGTGTGACGTGTGTGACGTGTGTGTGTGACGTGTGTGTGACGTGTGTTTGTGACGTGTGTGTGTGACGTCTGTGTGACGTGTGTGTGACGTGTGTGTGACGTGTGTGACGTGTGTGTGTGACGTGTGTGTGACGTGTGTGTGACGTGTGTGTGTGTGACGTGTGTGTGTGACGTGTGTGTGACGTGGGTGTGTGACGTGTGTGTGTGACATGTGTGTGTGTGACGTGTGTGTGTGACGTGTGTGTGTGACGTGTGTGTGACGTGTGTCACGTGGGTGTGACGTGTGTGTGACGTGTGTGTGACGTGTGTCACGTGGGTGTGACGTGTGTGTGTGTGACGTGTGTGTGTGACGTGTATGTGACGTGTGTGTGTGTGACGTGTGTGTGTTTGTGTGACGTGTGTGTGACGTGTGTGTGACGTGTGTGTTTGTGTGACGTGTGTGCGCGGCGTGTGTGACATGTGTGTGTGTGCGACGTGTGTGTGACGTGTGTGTGACGTGTGACGTGAGTGTGTGACGTGTGTGTGTGACGTGTGTGTGTGACGTGTGTGACGTGTGTGTGTGACGTGTGTGTGACGTGTGTGAGTGACGTGTGTGACTATGTGTGTGACGTGTGTGAGTGACGTGTGTGTGTTACGTGTGTGTGTGACGTGTGTGTGTGTGACGTGTGTGTGTGTGTGTGACGTGTGTGTGTGACGTGTGTGTGTGACGTGTGTGTGACGTGTGTGTGTGTGACGTGTGTGTGAGACGTGTGTGTGTGTGACGTGTGTGTGTGTGTGTGACGTGTGTGTGTGTGACGTGTGTGTGACGTGTGTGTGACGTGTGTGTGACGTGTGTTTGTGACTTGTGTGTGACGTGTGTGTGACGTGTGTGTGTGACGTGTGTGTGTGTGATGTGTGTGTGACGTGTGTGTGTGTGACGTGTGTGTGATGTGTGTGACGGGTGTGTGTGTGTGACTGTGTGACGTGTGTGTGTGTGACGTGTGTGTGTGACGTGTGTGTGTGTGTGACGTGTGTGCGCGGCGTGTGTGACATGTGTGACGTGTGTGACGTGTGTGTGTGACGTGTGTGTGTGACGTGTGTGTGTGACGTGTGTGTGACGTGTGTGGATGACGTGTGTGTGTGACGTGTGTGTGTGTGACTGTGTGTGTGTGTGACGTGTGTGTGACGTGTGTGAATGACGTGTGTGTAACGTGTGTGTGTGTGACGTGTGTGTGTGATTTGTGTGTGTGTGACTTAGGTGTGTGTGACGTGTGTGTGACGTGTGTGTGACGTGTGTGTGTGACGTGTGTGTGACGTGTGTGTGATGTGTGTATGTGACTGTGTGACGTGTGTGTGTGCGACGTGTGTGTGTGTGACGTGTGTGTGTGACGCGTCTTTGTGACGTGTGTGTGTGACGTGTGTGTCGTGTGTGTGTGACGTGTGTGTGTGAGGTGCGTGTGACGTGTGTGTGTGACGTGTGTGTGACGTGTGTGTGTGACTGTGTGACGTGTGTGTGTGATGTGTGTGTGTGACGTGTGTGTGTGTGTGTGACGTGTGTGTGTGACGCGTCTTTGTGACGTGTGTGTTTGTGACTGTGTGTGTGTGTGACGTGTGTGTGTGTGACGTGTGTGTGTGTAGTGTGTGTGTGTGACGTGTGTGTGTGACGTGTGTGTGACGTGTGTGTGTGACGTGTGTGTGTGTGACGTGTGTGTGTGACGTGTGTGCGCGGCGTGTGTGACATGTGTGACGTGTGTGTGTGTGACGTGTGTGTGTGTCGTGTGTGTGACGTGTGTGTGTGTGACGTGTGTGACGTGTGTGTGACATGTGTGACGTGTGTGTGTGTGACGTGTGTGTGTGTCGTGTGTGTGACGTGTATGTGTGTGTGACGTGTGTGTGACGTGTGACGTGAGTGTGACGTGTGTGACGTGTGACGTGAGTGTGACGTGTGCGTGACGTGTGTGTGTGACGTGTGTGTGTGACGTGTGTGAATGACGTGTGTGACGTGTGTGTGTGTGACGTGTGTGTGTGTGACGTGTGTGTGTGACGTGTGTGTGACGTGTGTGTGACGTGTGTGTGACGTGTGTGACGTGTGTTTGTGACTTGTGTGTGACGTGTGTGTGACGTGTGTGTGTGACGTGTGTGTGTGTGATGTGTGTGTGACGTGTGTGTGTGTGACGTGTGTGTGATGTGTGTGACGGGTGTGTGTGTGTGACTGTGTGACGTGTGTGTGTGTGACGTGTGTGTGTGACGTGTGTGTGTGTGTGACGTGTGTGCGCGGCGTGTGACATGTGTGACGTGTGTGACGTGTGTGTGTGTGACGTGTGTGTGTGACGTGTGTGTGTGTGACGTGTGTGTGACGTGTGTGGATGACGTGTGTGTGTGACGTGTGTGTGTGACTGTGTGTGTGTGTGACGTGTGTGTGACGTGTGTGAATGACGTGTGTGTAACGTGTGTGTGTGTGACGTGTGTGTGTGATTTGTGTGTGTGTGACTTAGGTGTGTGTGACGTGTGTGTGACGTGTGTGTGACGTGTGTGTGTGACGTGTGTGTGACGTGTGTGTGACGTGTGTATGTGACTGTGTGACGTGTGTGTGTGCGACGTGTGTGTGTGTGACGTGTGTGTGTGACGCGTCTTTGTGACGTGTGTGTGTGACGTGTGTGTCGTGTGTGTGTGACGTGTGTGTGTGTGTGACGTGCGTGTGACGTGTGTGTGTGACGTGTGTGTGACGTGTGTGTGTGACTGTGTGACGTGTGTGTGTGATGTGTGTGTGTGACGTGTGTGTGTGTGACGTGTGTGTGTGTGACGCGTCTTTGTGACGTGTGTGTTTGTGACTGTGTGTGTGTGCCGTGTGTGTGTGTGACGTGTGTGTGTGTAGTGTGTGTGTGTGACGTGTGTGTGTGACGTGTGTGTGTGACGTGTGTGTGTGACGTGTGTGTGTGACGTGTGTGTGTGACGTGTGTGTGTGTGACGTGTGTGTGTGACGTGTGTGCGCGGCGTGTGTGACGTGTGTGCGCGGCGTGTGTGACGTGTGTGTGTGTGACATGTGTGTGTGTCGTGTGTGTGACGTGTGTGTGTGACGTGTGTGACGTGTGTGTGTGACATGTGTGACGTGTGTGTGTGTGACGTGTGTGTGTGTCGTGTGTGTGACGTGTGTGTGTGTGTGACGTGTGTGTGACGTGTGACGTGAGTGTGACGTGTGTGACGTGTGACGTGAGTGTGACGTGTGCGTGACGTGTGTGACGTGTGACGTGTGTGTGTGACGTGTGTGAATGACGTGTGTGACGTGTGTGTGTGTGACGTGTGTGTGTGTGACGTGTGTGTGTGACGTGTGTGTGTGTGAGACGTGTGTGTGTGATTTGTGTGTGTGTGATGTGTGTGTGACGTGTGTGTGACGTGTGTGTTTGTGACTGTGTGTGTGACGTGTGTGTGTGTGACTGTGTGTGACGTGTGTGTGACGTGTGTGTGTGACGTGTGTGCGTGGCGTGTGTGACATGTGTGACGTGTGTGTGTGTGACGTGTGTGTGTGACGTGTGTGTGTGACGTGTGTGAATGACGTGTGTGTGACGTGTGTGTGATTTGTGTGTGTGTGACGTGTGTGTGACGTGTGTGTGTGACGTGTGTGTGACGTGTGTGCGTAGTGTGTGACGTGTGTGTGTGTGACGTGTGTGTGTGACTTGTGTGTGACGTGTGTGTGACGTGTGTGTGTGACGTGTGTGTGACGTGTGTGTGTGACTTAGGTGTGTGTGACGTGTGTGACGTGTGTGTGTGACGTGTGCGTGTGACGTGTGTGTGTGTGACGTGTGTGACGTGTGTGTGTGACGTGTGTGTGTGACGTGTGTGTGACGTGTGTGTGACGTGTGTGTGTGACGTGTGTGTGACGTGTGTGTGACTGTGTGACGTGTGTGTGACGTGTGTGTGTGTGACGTGTGTCACATGTGTGTGACGTGTGTGACGTGTGTGTGACGTGTGTGTGACGTGTGTGTGTGTGATGTGTGTGTGTGACGTGTGTGTGACGTGTGTGTGTGTGTGACGTGTGTGTGTGTGACGTGTGTGTGTGACGTGTGTGTGTGTGTGACGTGCGTGTGACGTGTGTGTGTGACGTGTGTGTGACGTGTGTGTGTGACTGTGTGACGTGTGTGTGTGATGTGTGTGTGTGACGTGTGTGTGTGTGACGTGTGTGTGTGTGACGCGTCTTTGTGACGTGTGTGTTTGTGACTGTGTGTGTGTGACGTGTGTGTGTGTGACGTGTGTGTGTGTAGTGTGTGTGTGTGACGTGTGTGTGTGACGTGTGTGTGTGACGTGTGTGTGTGACGTGTGTGTGTGACGTGTGTGTGTGTGACGTGTGTGTGTGACGTGTGTGCGCGGCGTGTGTGACATGTGTGACGTGTGTGTGTGTGACATGTGTGTGTGTCGTGTGTGTGACGTGTGTGTGTGACGTGTGTGACGTGTGTGTGTGACATGTGTGACGTGTGTGTGTGTGACGTGTGTGTGTGTCGTGTGTGTGACGTGTGTGTGTGTGTGACGTGTGTGTGACGTGTGACGTGAGTGTGACGTGTGTGACGTGTGACGTGAGTGTGACGTGTGCGTGACGTGTGTGACGTGTGACGTGTGTGTGTGACGTGTGTGAATGACGTGTGTGACGTGTGTGTGTGTGACGTGTGTGTGTGTGACGTGTGTGTGTGACGTGTGTGTGTGTGAGACGTGTGTGTGTGATTTGTGTGTGTGTGATGTGTGTGTGACGTGTGTGTGACGTGTGTGTTTGTGACTGTGTGTGTGACGTGTGTGTGTGTGACTGTGTGTGACGTGTGTGTGACGTGTGTGTGTGACGTGTGTGCGTGGCGTGTGTGACATGTGTGACGTGTGTGTGTGTGACGTGTGTGTGTGACGTGTGTGTGTGACGTGTGTGAATGATGTGTGTGTGACGTGTGTGTGTGATTTGTGTGTGTGTGACGTGTGTGTGACGTGTGTGTGTGACGTGTGTGTGACGTGTGTGCGTAGTGTGTGACGTGTGTGTGTGTGACGTGTGTGTGTGACTTGTGTGTGACGTGTGTGTGACGTGTGTGTGTGACGTGTGTGTGACGTGTGTGTGACTTAGGTGTGTGTGACGTGTGTGACGTGTGTGTGTGACGTGTGCGTGTGACGTGTGTGTGTGTGTGACGTGTGTGACGTGTGTGTGTGACGTGTGTGTGTGACGTGTGTGTGACGTGTGTGTGACGTGTGTGTGTGTGACGTGTGTGTGACGTGTGTGTGACTGTGTGACGTGTGTGTGACGTGTGTGTGTGTGACGTGTGTCACATGTGTGTGACGTGTGTGACGTGTGTGTGACGTGTGTGTGACGTGTGTGTGTGTGATGTGTGTGTGTGACGTGTGTGTGACGTGTGTGTGTGTGACGTGTGTGTGTGTGACGTGTGTGTGTGTGAGGTGTGTCACATGTGTGTGACGTGTGTGACGTGTGTGTGACGTGTGTGTGTGACGTGTGTGACGTGTATGTGTGTGACGTGTGTGACGTATGTGTGTGACGTGTGTGTGTGACGTGTGTGTGACGCGTGTGTGACGTGTGTGTGACGTGTGTGTGACGTGTGACGTGTGTGTGTGACGTGTGACGTGTGTGTGTGACGTGTGTGTGTGACGTGTGTGTGTGTGACGTGTGTGTGTGTGACGTGTGTGTGTGTGTGTGTGACGTGTGTGTGTGTGGCAAAACAACCCCCTACCTCCTCGCGGTGCCGGACGGGCAACTCTGTCGTGGACAGTGCTGTGGGGGGAGGTCCAATTTCGATTGGCTCCTCCCCTCATGGCATATGTGTCCACCACAGGGGCTAAACGGGGCTTTGGACGGGTGCAAGGGGCTGGTAACCCCTCCACCTTCAATTAATTGCCACTAAACCACGAGTTAAACTGAAATATATAACTAATAAGCTTGTGCCGGAGGCCCCGGGGGGCCAGGCGTCTATGACGTCTCCTGGCCAAACCCCAATTGGCGGAGCCAGGAGATTGAATATCTACCCTCGGGGCTCCTCCAGAAACAACGAAAAACCACTACGGGTGGCCACGTGGAATGTTCGAACGCTCACTGCGGAGGAGAGGCTGCCACTCCTCTGTCGGGAGCTGGACCGGTACCGCCTGGATCTATGTGGCATTCAGGAGGTCCGGTGGACCGGCTCTGGCTCCTGCCACCATGAGGGGTAGACAGTCCTCTACTCGGGGCAGCAGACTGCCAAACAACAGGCTGTGGCTCTTCTTTTGAACAAAAGAATGAAGGGGGCGTGGGAGCATGGCGGTGAGGTGTGGGAAGCTGTAAGCCCCAGGCTACTTTGGGCTCGCCTTCCAATCAACCGGATGCGAGGAATGGTGGTCGTGGTTACTTATGCCCCCACCGAAGATGAACATCCGTGGAGGGATGCAGGCAAAGCCGATGAGTCAGATGCCTTCCATGACTTCCTGTCACAGGTGCTGGCTAAAGTGGCCCCTCGGGATAGAGTCATCATGTTGGGTGACTTCAATGCCCGAGTTGGTCATGATGCTGGCACCTGGTCTGGAGTGATTGGAGGGCATGGGCCAGATCAACTCAATAACAACGGTAGGAGGCTGCTGGATTTTTGTGCAGCCCATGGGCTTGTAATTGCCGACATCGGCGCATCCACACAACATCATGGATGCATGCCGGGTCCAAGCAAGAACATCTGCTGGACTACATAGTGACGGACCAGCGGATGCGAGCCCATGTCCTTGACAACAGGACTTACCGTGGAGCTGATCTGCCCTCTGACCATCGACTAGTCATCTGTAAGATGCGCCTGCCATTCTTCCACTCCGGTGGTGGGTGTACACCCAGGACCCCATTCCAACCGAAAGTGGCCTGGTCTCAGTTATCTGATGAAAGTTGCAAGCGAGAATTTCATCATCGCTTGCGGCTGGGATTGGCATCGTCCCCGACTCCTCCTGATGTCGAGGGTAAATGGGCGAGGTTTAGGACTGTGACTCATGCAGCTGCAATGGCTGCTTTGGGTACACGGTCCAGACCTCCCCAAAGACCCGGGCTGACAGAGGAGGTGTTCAGGATGGTTGAGAAAAAGCAACAAGCCCACTGTCATCGGCTACAGAATCCCACGTCAGAGAATGAGGAGGCTTACCGCAGCCTTTGCTTGGAGGTTCAGAGAGCCGTGAGGCGCTGCAAGGATGGGTGGTGGTCGCGGGTTGCTGAGGAAATGGAGTCTGCCTCAATGGCCCGCGATCACAAATCTCTATTTAACTACATCAAAAAAGTAACCTGCAGCGCCACACCTATTACCATCATTAGGGGAAAAAACGGTGATCCAATCTCCGACCCCCAGGAACAGGTTTGCAGATTTGCTGAGCATTTCTGAGGTCCTGGGGGAGGGAAAATCCCTCAGCCAGGAAAATATCGAGGCACAAAGTGAGGATGACCCTGCTGAGGCTGTGGTGCCTCAAATATTGGAAGAAGTCACCCCCTGTGAGTGGCTGGCTGAGGTGCCATCTGTTGAGGAAGTACTGAGTGCGATCCGGAGTCTGAGACCAGGAAAGGCAGCGGGCAGAGATGATCTCCCAAGCGAAATGCTGAGGGAGGGTGGCGTTTGTGCACAGACTGCCCTATATGACATCATAACAACAGTCTGGACCACTGGACGGGTTCCGCAGGATTGTAAGGATGCCCTGGTGGTCCCCCTTTTTAAGAAGGGGGACCGCACAGACTGTAACAACTACAGGGGCATTTCACTCCTCAGTGTGCCGGGAAAGGTCCTGGCAAGGATTATTCAGCATCGCCTTGCCAGGCACGCTGAGGAGAGGCTTGCGGAGCCCCAATGCGGTTTCAGGAAAGGGCGGTCCTGCACAGATGCCATATTTTCTGTCCGTCTGCTACAGCAGAGGTGTAGGGAATTCCAAAAAGACCTACATCTCTGCTTTATTGACCTGGTCAAGGCCTATGATACCATCAGTAAGCCTGGGCTCTGGGTTGTTCATCATGCTTTTGGAGTACCTGACCCTCTGCTCACGATCATTAAGGACCTTCATGATGGTGAGCGGGCCCGGGTAAAACTATGTGGCCGGGAGTCAGAGCCATTCCGTGTACACCTTGGGGTGCGACAGGGATGTCCTCTGGCTCCCACATTATTTAACATCTATTTTGACCACGTAGTTCGTGAAGCCTTCAATAGCTGTACCGGGGGAATCTCCATATGGTACAAATATAATGGTAGGCTGATCGATGCCCGGGTGCGGTCAAGGGATGGCTCCCTATTGCTCAACCATGTTATGTATGCTGATGATTTGGTAATAGCTGCTCATTCAGAGGAGGAGTTGGAGACGCTGCTGCTGAGACTGGAGCGTGCCACTAAGAGATGGGGCCTTACCATCAGCCCCACCAAAACTAAGCACCTGCCTGGGTATTTTGTACCATCGGACACTCCACCCCCACAACTCCAAATTGGTGATGGGGCAGTTGTGGAGCGAGTGGAGAGTTTCCCATACCTGGGCAGTGTGCTTATGACCGGCTCCAGTTTAACAGCAGAGGTCTCACTCCGAATCAGTCGAGCGGCAATATCTTTTCATCGGTTGCGTAACGCTGTGTGGAAGCTACCTGGTCTGTCGCTCCGCACTAAGCTTCAGGTCTTCTCGGCCACGGTCATTCCCTCCCTTCTCTACGCTTGCGAAACGTGGACCCCTCTAAGGGAACATCTTCGCCGGTTAAAAACATTTAGGCTGGCCTGCCTACGATCCATCCTGGGTTTGGCCAGACTGGATTGTGTGAGGAGCTCACAAATCCTTGAAAGATCTGGGCAAGGTCCCATCGGTGAGCTCCTCCGGCGGGCAAGGCTGCGATGGTTGGGTCATGTAGCCCGCATGCCCAGCCACCGCATGCCGAAACAGCTTTTGTTCGGCCGGATTGAGGGGGCTAAACGGGCGCGGCACGGGCTAGAGAAGAGATGGAGTGATGTGGTACAGGAGGACGTGGAGCTGAGTGGACTTGCCGATGACTGGTACCAGCAGTGTCAAGATCGGCCTCTGTGGAGGAGGCTCGTGAAGGACGCTACTGGGCAGTTGGAGGCAGTCGCCCTCCAACAACAACGGAGGGCGGAGGAATGACGCTCACAACAACGAGCGGAGCGCCGGGTGGCTAAAGCACAGCAGGTTGGCACAGAAGGGGGCACAGGTGGTGCATCAGCCAGTCATCTCAGTCAGTCGACCCGTGGCACCTGGGTCTGCCCTGTGACTTCCTGCCAGCGGGCGTTCGACACTTCACGTGGCCTCAGGGTGCACATAGCCTGGCACAAGCGTCGTGGTGACGTCACCGCCAATTAGTGGTGAATGGCGGTTGTTGTTGTTGATGTGTGTGTGTGATGTGTGTGTGTGACGTGTGTGTGTGTGACGTGTGTGTGTGTGACGTGTGTGTGTGACGTGTGTGTGTGTGACGTGTGTGTGTGTGACGTGTGTGTGTGTGACGTGTGTGTGACGTGTGTGTGTGTGACGTGTGTGTGTGTGACGTGTGTGTGTGTGACGTGTGTCTGACGTGTGTCTGACGTGTGTGTGTGACGTGTGTGTGTGTGACGTGTGTGTGATGTGTGTGTGTGACGTGTGTGTGTGACATGTGTGTGTGATGTGTGTGACGTGTGTGTGATGTGTGTGTGATGTGTGTGTGTGACATGTGTGTGTGACATGTGTGTGTGACGTGTGTGACGTGTGTGTGTGTGACCTGTGTGTGTGACGTGCGTGTGTGTCTGTGTGACGTGTGACGTGCGTGTGTGACGTGTGTGTGTGTGTGTGTCTGTGTGACGTGTGTGTGACGTGTGTGTGTGTGACGTGTGTGTGACGTGTGTGTGTGACGTGTGTGTGTGACGTGTGTGTGTGTGTGTGTGACGTGTGTGTGTGTGACGTGTGTGTGCCGGACGGGCAACTCTTTCGTGGACAGTGCTGTGGGGGGAGGTCCAAATCCGATTGGCTCCTCCCCTTATGGCGTCTGTGACCACCACAGGGGCTAAACGGGGGCTCTGGACGGGTGCGAGGGGCTGGTAACCCCTCCACCTTCAATTAATTATAACTAAACCACGAATTAAACTGAAATATATAACTAATAAGCTTGTGCCGGAGGCCCCGGGGGGGGCAGGCGTCTATGACGTCTCCTGGCCAAACCCCAATTGGCGGAGCCAGTAGATTGAACATCTGCCCTCGGGGCTCCTCCAGAAACAACGAAAAACCACTACGGGTGGCCACGTGGAAAGTTCGAACGCTCACTGCGGAGGAGAGGCTGCCACTCCTCTGTCGGGAGCTGGACCGGTACCGCCTGGATCTCTGTGGCATTCAGGAGGTCCGGTGGACCGGTTCTGGCTCCTGCCACCATGAGGGGTGGACAGTCCTCTACTCGGGGCAGCAGACTGCCAAACAACAGGGTGTGGGTCTTCTTCTGAACAAAAAAATGAAGGGGGTGTGGGAGCGTGGCGGTGAGGTGTGGGAAGCTGTAAGCCCCAGGCTACTTTGGGCTCGCCTTCCAATCAACCGGAGGCGGGGAATGGTGGTCGTGGTTACTTATGCCCCCACCGAAGAAGAACATCCGTGGAGGGATGCAGGCAAAGCCGATGAGTCAGATGCCTTCTATGACCTCCTGTCACAGGTGCTGGCTAAAGTGGCCCCTCGGGATTGAGTCATCTTGTTGGGTGACTTCAATGCCCGAGTTGGCCATGATGCTGGCACCTGGTCTGGAGTGATTGGAGGGCTGGCCTGCCTACGATCCATCCTGGGTTTAACCAAACTGGATTGTGTGAGGAGCTCACAAATCCTTGAAAGATCTGGGCAAGGTCCCATCGGTGAGCTCCTCCGGCAGGCAAGGCTGCGATGGCTGGGTCATGTAGCCCGCATGCCCAGCCACCGTATGCCGAAACAGCTTTTGTTCGGCCGGATCGAGGGGGCTAAACGGGCGCGGCACGGGCTAGAGAAGAGATGGAGTGATGTGGTACAGGAGGACGTGGAGCTGAGTGGACTTGCCGATGACTGGTACCAGCGGTGTCAAGATCGGCCTCTGTGGAGGAGGCTCGTGAAGGACGCTACTGGGCAGTTGGAGGCAGTCGCCCTCCAACAACAACGGAGGGCGGAGGAACGACGCTCACAACAACGAGCGGAGCGCCGGGTGGCTAAAGCACAGCAGGTTGGCACAGTAGGGGGCACAAGTGGTGCATACTTCACGTGGCCTCAGGGTGCACCTAGCCTGGCACAAGCGTCGTGGTGACGTCACCGCCACTTAGTGGCGAATGGCGGTTGTTGTTGTTGTTGTATCTGTGTGTGTGACGTGTGTGTGACGTGTGTGTGACGTGTGTGTGTGTGTGACGTGTGTGTGTGTGTGACGTGTGTGTGTGTGTGACGTGTGTGAAGTGTGCGTGTGACGTGTGTGACGTGTAATGTGTGATGTTTTTAAAGTGTGTGTGACGTGTGTGACGTGTGTGTGACGTGTAATGTGTGAAGTGTGTGTGTGTGACGTGCGCGTGATGTGTGTGACGTGTGTGTGTGACGTGTGTGACGTGTGTGTGTGTGATGTGTAATGTGAGACGTGTGTGAAGTGTGTGACGTGTGTGTGACGTGTGTGACGTGCGTGTGTGTGACGTGTAATGTGTGACGTGTGTGAAGTGTGTGACGTGTGTGACGTGTGTGTGTGACGTGTGTGACGTGTGTGTGTGTGTGCGCGTGTCCTCACCGTAGGGCAGCGTGCCCACGCCCCCCGGTGGCCCCAGCGTGTACCCCAGCGGTGCCGGGTACGAGTACGCAGAAGCCGCCGCGGCCGCGGCCGCCTGAGAGTACGCGGCCACCGCCGCCGCGGTCGGGAGGTACGCGGACCCCGCTGCGGCGGCCGGGAGGTACGCGGACCCTGCTGCGGCGGCCGGGAGGTACGCGGATCCCGCTCCGGCGGCCGGGAGGTACGCGGACCCCGCTGTGGCGGCCGGGAGGTACGCGGATCCCGCCCCGGCGGCCGGGAGGTACCCGGAGCCCGCCCCGGCGGCCGGGAGGTACCCGGAGCCCGCTCCGGCGGCTGGGAGGTACGCGGACCCCGCTGCGGCGGCCGGGAGGTACGCGGACCCCGCCGCGGCGGCCGGGAGGTACGCGGACCCCGCCGCGGCGGCCGGCGAGTAGACGCCGGCCGGGGAGTAGGCGGAGGCCGGCGAGTAGAGGGCCGGGGAGTAGGCGGAGGCCGGCGAGTAGAGGGCCGGGGAGTACATGGAGGCCGGCGAGTAGAGGCCGGTCGAGGAGGCCGGCGTGTAGGCGCCGGCGGAGGAGTAGGCGACGCTGACAGGGGAGTAGGCGGATCCTGACGGGGGTGGTGGCGGTGGCGGTGGTGGGATTTGTGTGAAACGCGGAGACACACCGGCGTGTGTGTGTGTGACGTGTGTGTGACGTGTGTGTGACGTGTGTGTGACGTGTGTGTGACGTTTGTGTGTGACGTGCGTGTGTGTGACACGCAACAACAACCCCCTACCTACTCGTGGTGCCGGACGGCAACGCTGTGGTGGGCAGTCCCGTGGGGGGAGGGCCAACTTAACTACGGCTAAACCACGATGTCAAATATCTCATTAATAAGCTTGTGCCGGAGGCCCCGGGGGGCCAGGCGTCTATGACGTCTCCTGGCCAAACCCCCAAATTGGCGGAGCCAGGAGATTGAATCTCTCTACCCTCGGGGCTCCTCCAGAAACAACGAAAATCCACTTCGTGTGGCCACGTGGAATGTTCGAACGCTCACTGCGGAGGAGAGGCTGCCACTCCTCTGTCGGGAGCTGGACCGGTACCGCCTGGATCTATGCAGCATTCAGGAGGTCCGGTGGACCGGCTCTGGCTCCTGCCACCATGAGGGGTGGACAGTCCTCTACTCGGGGCAGCAGACTGCCAAACAACAGGGTGTGGCTCTTCTTTTGAACAAAAGAATGAAGGGGGCGTGGGAGCGTGGCGGTGAGGTGTGGGAAGCTGTAAGCCCAAGGGTACTTTGGGCTCGCCTTCCCATCAACCGGAGGCGAGGAGTGGTGGTCGTGGTTACTTATGCCCCCACTGAAGACGAACATCCGTGGAGGGATGCAGGCAAGGCCGATGAGTCAGATGCCTTCCATGACCTCCTGTCACAGATGCTGGCTAAAGTGGCCCCTCGGGACAGAGTCATCTTGTTGGGTGACTTCAATGCCCGAGTTGGTCATGATGCTGGCACCTGGTCTGGAGTGATTGGAGGACATGGGCCAGATCAACTCAATAACAACGGTAGGAGGCTGCTAGATTTTTGTGCAGCCCATGGGCTTGTAATTACCAACACGCTGTTCCGGCATCGGCGCATCCACACAACATCATGGATGCATGCCGGGTCCAAGCAAGAACATCTTCTGGACTGCATAGTGACGGACCAGCGGATGCGAGCCCATGTCCTTGACACCAGGACCTACCTGGTGTCAAAGGAGAGTGGCGTTTGTGCGCAGGCTGCCCTATATGACATCATAACAACAGTCTGGACCACTGGACGGGTTCCGCAGGATTGGAAGGATGCCCTGGTGGTCCCCCTCTTTAAGAAGGGGGACCGCACAGACTGTAACAACTACAGGGGCATCTCACTCCTCAGTGTGCCGGGAAAGGTCCTGGCAAGGATTATTCAACATCGCCTTGCCAGGCACGCTGAGGAGAGGCTTGCGGAGCCCCAATGCGGTTTCAGGAAAGGGCGGTCCTGCACAGATGCCATATTTTATGTCCGTCTGCTACAGCAGAGGTGTAGGAATTCCAACAAGACCTACATCTCTGCTTTATTGACCTGGTCAAGGCCTATGATACCATCAGTAGGCCTGGGTTCTGGGTTGTTCTTCATGCTTTCGGAGTCCCTGACCCTCTGATCATGATCATTAAGGACCTTCATGATGGTGAGCTGGGGCCTGGGTAAAACTACGTGGCCGGGAGTCAGAGCCATTCCCTGTACACCTTGAGGTGCGACAGGGATGTCCTCTGGCTTCTACATTATTTAACATATTCTTCGACCACGTAGTTCGTGAAACCTTCAATAGCTGTACCGGAGGAATTTCCATCTGGTACAGATACAATGGGAGGCTGATGGATGCCCGGGTGCGGACAAGGGATGGCTCCCTATTGCTCAACCATGTATGTATGATCTGGTAATTGCTGCTCATTCAGAGGAGTTGAAGGCGCTGCTGCTGAACCTGGAGCTTGCCACTAAGAGATGGGGCCTTACCATCAGCTCCACCAAAACTAAGCACCTGCCTGGGTATTTTGTACCATCGGACACTCCACCCCCACAACTCCCAATCGGTGATGGGGCAGTTGTGGAGAGAGTGGAGAGTTTCCCATACCTGGGCAGTGTGCTTATGACCGGCTCCAGTTTAACAGCAGAGGTCTCACTCCGAATCAGTCGAGCGGCAATATCTTTTCATAATAAAGGTTTTTGGGTTAGATCGCGTTTATTTATAAATGTGTCGTAACCCTCCACCACCCGACACGGCCAATCAGCAAAAAAAGTGTCACGTTGACAAAAGACAAATAATTCACTACTTCAGCCCACCGGTGTGTTGAAGGGTTAATCCACATTTACAGTTTGAGTACGACGTTTCGCTGGTAAATACATCCAGCATCATCAAGCAATTCGCCAGAATGGTAAAGCCCTTGCTTGCTCCCGGTTTTTATATAGAGCAGCAGGGCGACGTCATCACTTAACTCATATCAGGTGCAGTGATTAGAGGCGGAGGGGGGGGGGGTATTGTAATTATATAATCGATTAGTAATCAGTCATTGGTCATGATTAGTAATGAGTTGTAGATTAGTAATTCTTTAAATGTAATGTGTATTATTTAATAATACGCTTCCAGGCCGCACTAAGCCGGTAGCTCTCAGAGCGATTAAAGTTATTCTTGTTCCTCTCAATTTCAATAGATTCTCTAATTAGTCTTTGCCAGTAATAATTAGTTTTACACACCACTGCAACATTGTCAAAATCAATGGAGTGTCCTTGTTGACAAGCATGTTCTGCCACTGCCGACAGTTGTGTTTGAGATAATTTAATATTTCTCTGATGTTCTTTTAGTCTTACGCTGATGTTACGTCCCGTCTGCCCAATGTAGCAGCTGCCACATGAACAATTAATCCGATATACACCTGTTGATAGTTTAGGTAATGCATCTTTAGTGCAAGATACTAGTTTTTGAATTTTGTGTACTGTACCAAATCTTACTGTAATGTTTTGCTTTTGCAGAACACGGGCTAATTTGTCAGTTACTCCTGAGATATATGGAATTTTTATTGTTTTAACAATCTGGTCGCTTTCAGTAGTATTGCTTTGCGATCGTGATTTGGCATTCAGTGCTCTGTTAATTTGAGCATTATTGTAGCCATTCTGTCGTAGTGCGTCTTTAACGTGTTTAATCTCTCTCACTAGACTCTCACCATCTGACACTGTTTTGGCCCGATGTACGAGCATCTTGATAAGAGAGGATTTCTGAGCTGGATGATGATGTGATTCTGCATTCAGATAGGCATCAGTTTGCGTTTGCTTTCCGCAAACGCTGTGTGTTATTTTACCGTTTAGGCCATGTCCAAGCAAAATATCTAGGAATGGGAGTGTGTTATTCACCTCCATTTCCATGGTGAACTGGATGGCCGGGTTTTGTGCATTGAGATGATTTAGAAAATCATTAAGTGTATCTTTACCATGTGGCCAGACAACCAAAGTGTCATCCACATACCTAAACCAAAAAGGATGGTTTTAATGTGCTCGAGGCAAGTGCTCTTATTTCAAAGTTTTCCATGTACAAATTTGCTATAGCAGGGGATAAAGGAGAACCCATTGCTGCTCCTTCCTTTTGTTTAAAGAAATCCCCTCTCCATAAGAAGTGTTATTTAAACAATGGCCAGCATGTTTCGGAATATCTTTTTGTAAACCGGTATTCTTTACTAGTGTATCAAGTAATTTAAGCGATTCGTCCACTGGAACCTTAGTGAATAGAGAAATCACATCAAAACTTACCAGAATATCATCAGGAGTAAGTTTAATATCTTTAATCACATTCACAAGATGTTCTGAATTTTTTTATGAATGAAGATGTCTTACCGATGTAGGGCTGTATTTGTTTGGTTATATATTTTGCTAATTGATATGTGGCAGAGCCAATTGTACAAAATATATAACCAAACAAATACAGCCCTACATCGGTAAGACATCTTCATTCATAAAAAAATTCAGAACATCTTGTGAATGTGATTAAAGATATTAAACTTACTCCTGATGATATTCTGGTAAGTTTTGATGTGATTTCTCTATTCACTAAGGTTCCAGTGGACGAATCGCTTAAATTACTTGATACACTAGTAAAGAATACCGGTTTACAAAAATATATTCCGAAACTTGCTGGCCATTGTTTAAATAACACTTACTTCTTATGGAGAGGGGATTTCTTTAAACAAAAGGAAGGAGCAGCAATGGGTTCTCCGTTATCCCCTGCTATAGCAAATTTGTACATGGAAAACTTTGAAATAAGAGCACTTGCCTCGAGCACATTAAAACCATCCTTTTGGTTTAGGTATGTGGATGACACTTTGGTTGTCTGGCCACATGGTAAAGATACACTTAATGATTTTCTAAATCATCTCAATGCACAAAACCCGGCCATCCAGTTCACCATGGAAATGGAGGTGAATAACACACTCCCATTCCTAGATATTTTGCTTGGACATGGCCTAAACGGTAAAATAACACACAGCGTTTACAGAAAGCAAACGCACACTGATGCCTATCTGAATGCAGAATCACATCATCATCCAGCTCAGAAATCCTCTCTTATCAAGACGCTCGTACATCGGGCCAAAACAGTGTCAGATGGTGAGAGTCTAGTGAGAGAGATTAAACACGTTAAAGACGCACTACGACAGAATGGCTACAATAATGCTCAAATTAACAGAGCACTGAATGCCAAATCACGATCGCAAAGCAATACTACTGAAAGCGACCAGATTGTTAAAACAATAAAAATTCCATATATCTCAGGAGTAACTGACAAATTAGCCCGTGTTCTGCAAAAGCAAAACATTACAGTAAGATTTGGTACAGTACACAAAATTCAAAAACTAGTATTTTGCACTAAAGATGCATTACCTAAACTATCAACAGAAGGTGTATATCGGATTAATTGTTCATGTGGCAGCTGCTACATTGGGCAGACGGGACGTAACATCAGCGTAAGACTAAAAGAACATCAGAGAAATATTAAATTATCTCAAACACAACTGTCGGCAGTGGCAGAACATGCTTGTCAACAAGGACACTCAATTGATTTTGACAATGTTGCAGTGGTGTGTAAAACTAATTATTACTGGCAAAGACTAATTAGAGAATCCATTGAAATTGAGAGGAACAAGAATAACTTTAATCGCTCTGACAGCTACCGGCTTAGTGCGGCCTGGAAGCGTATTATTAAATAATACACATTACATTTAAAGAATTACTAATCTACAACTCATTACTAATCATAACCAATGACTGATTACTAATCGATTATATAATTACAATACCCCCCCCCCCCTCCGCCTCTAATCACTGCACCTGATATGAGTTAAGTGATGACGTCACCCTGCTGCTCTATATAAAAACCGGGAGCAAGCGAGGGCTTTACCATTCTGGCGAATTGCTTGATGATGCTGGATGTATTTACCAGCGAAACGTCGTACTCAAACTGTAAATGTGGATTAACTCTTCAACACACCGGTGGGCTAAAGTAGTGAACTATTTGTCTTTTGTCAACGTGACACTTTTTTTGCTGATTGGCTGTGTCGGGTGGTGGAGGGTTACGACACATTTATAAATAAACGCGATCTAACCCAAAAACCTTTATTATGAATAATATTGGTCGCGAAAGCCTACGTGTTAAACTGGCAATATCTTTTCATCGTTTGCGTAACGCTGTGTGGAAGCTACCTGGTCTTTAACTGCGCACTAAGCTTCAGGTCTTCTCGGCCCTAAGCTTCAGGTCTTCTCGGCCACGGTCATTCCCTCCCTTCTCTACGCTTGCAAAACGTGGACCCCCCTAATGGAACATCTTCACCGGTTAGAAACATTTAGGCTGCCCTACCTCCGATCCATCATGGGTTTAACCAGGCTGGATTGTGTGAGGAGCTCACAAATCCTTGAAAGATCTGGGCAAGGTCCCATCGGTGAGCTCCTCCGGCAGGCAAGGCTATGTTGGCTGGGTCATGTAGCCCGCATGCCCAGCCACCGCATGCCGAAACAGCTTTTGTTCGGCCGGATCGAGGGGGCTAAACGGGCGCAGCACGGGCTAGAGAAGAGATGGAGTGATGTGGTACAGGAGGACGTGGAGATGAGTGGACTTGCCGATGACCGGTACCATCGGTGTCAAGATCGGCCTCTGTGGAGGAGGCTCGTGAAGGACGCTACTGGGCAGTTGGAGGCAGTCGCCCTCCAACAACAACGGAGGGCGGAGGAGCGACGCTCACAACAACGAGCGGAGCGCCGGGTGGCTAAAGCACAGCAGGTTGGTACAGTAGGGGGCACAGGTTGTGCATCAGCCAGTCATCTCAGTCATCTCAGTCAGTCGACCCATGGCACCTGGGTCTGCCCCGTGACCTCCTGCCAGCGGGCGTTCGACACTTCACGTGGCCTCAGGGTGCACATAGCCTGGCACAAGCGTCGTGGTGACGTCACCGCCACTTAGTGGCGAATGGCGGTTGTTGTGACGTGTGTGTGACGTGTGTGTGACGTGTGTGTGTGACGTGTGTGTGTGACGTGTGTGTGAGGTGTGTGTGTGTGTGACGTGTGTGTGACGTGTGTGTGTGTGACGTGTGTGTGTGTGAGACGTGTGTGTGACTGTGTGTGTGATGTGTGACGTGTGTGTGTGTGTGACGTGTGTGTGCGTGTGACGTGTGTGTGTGTGACGTTTGTGTGTGTGATGTGTGTGCGTGACGTGTGTGACGTGTGTGATGTTTGTGTGTGTGTGTGTGTGACGTGTGTGTGATGTGTGTGTGACGTGTGTGTGTGACGTGTGTGTGACGTGTGTGTGTGTGACGTGTGTGTGACGTGTGACGTTTGTGTGACGTGTGATGTTTGTGTGACGTGTGTGTGACGTGTGTGTGTGACGTGTGTGTGTGTGACGTGTGTGACGTGTGTGTGTGTAGTGTGTGTGTGTGACGTACCTGTGAAGTACGTCGCTGGAGCTGTGGCAGACACAGAGACAGTCAGACAGAGAGAGACAGTCAGAGAGAGACAGACAGAGAGAGAGAGACAGACAGAGACAGACAGAAAGAGACAGTCAGAGAGAGACAGTCAGACAGTCAGAGATAGACAGAGAGAGACAGACAGAGAGAGACAGTCAGAGAGAGACAGACAGACAGAGAGACAGACAGAGAGAGAGACAGACAGAGACAGACAGAGACAGACAGAGAGAGACAGACAGAGACAGTCAGAGAGAGACAGACAGAGAGAGACAGACAGAGACAGACAGAGACAGACAGAGAGAGACAGAGAGATAGACAGAGACAGACAGAGACAGACAGAGGGAGACAGTCAGACAGAGAGACAGAGAGAGACAGACAGAGACAGAGAGAGACAGACAGAGAGAGACAGAGACAGACAGAGACAGACAGAGCGAGAGAGACAGACAGAGACAGACAGAGAGAGACAGACAGACAGAGAGAGACAGAGACAGACAGAGACAGACAGAGACAGACAGAGAGAGAGACAGAGACAGACAGAGACAGACAGAGAGAGACAGACAGACAGAGACAGACAGAGACAGACAGAGCGAGAGAGACAGACAGAGACAGACAGAGAGAGACAGACAGAGAGAGACAGAGACAGACAGAGACAGACAGAGACAGACAGAGAGAGAGACAGAGACAGACAGACAGACAGAGACAGACAGACAGAGCGAGAGAGACAGAGAGAGACAGTCAGACAGAGACAGACAGAGACAGACAGAGATACAGAGGTAAAGTCACGTAGATAAAACTAAACAAAAACCAATCAAATCACGACGTTTCCGAGGCAACACAAGCCTCCGTCTTCAGGTGGAGTAGTCGACGCAGAACGTCTGTGTCAGGAGCACAGTTCAGAGACGACCGGGGTTATATACAGGCCAAGGGAGGCGGGGGGAGGAGTCAATAAGGGGGGCGTGGCTGGGTGGGAGGGCTGGGCTAAGCAGCCCTTTTGATAGGCTGCTGGGGTAACAGCCACTTGGCACTGCACGAGGGGTGGGTAAACCCCACCTTTTAGTCACACTGCGTGGGGGGGGTCCCGGGGACGAGGAAGAGACCTGCTGCTTTTTTGTGAAAGCGGCGGCAAAAACGGCCGTTCAATTACAAGGTCGCTGAAGTTTGATGCGTAACCACTGAGGAGCGGAAATGGCCGTGCAAAAACACGTGGAAAGGCAGCCGACGTTTTTACTTGATTTGTGACATCTTTCCAGCGGTTGCTCAATGTGAAACCGTCCTCTCGGTTGAAGTTGTGTCTGTGTTTTGTTTAATCTGGATGGCCTCGTGGACAAATCTCTGATGATAACCGGGAGGGTTTGCAGAGCAGCTTGGTATCGGAGAAAACAATATCGTCAATCACCCACAGCGTTGTAGCAGTGATCAGCCGCGGCAGAAGAATTGGTTCTGCCGTGTTTCGAATCTGATTTGTGTGCTCGCGAATTTGGTCAGGGATATGTCGCTTCGTCTCCCCGATATAGCAGTCACCGCAGGTACAACTCAATTTGTAAACACCGGGAGTACTGTAAGTCAGGAATGGCATCCTTTACTGACGGGATAAAATCACGGATTTTATGCACTGTATTGAACTGGACCTGGATCTTGTGTTTGTTTAGAATTTTGGAAATCTTTTTAGTAACGCCTGCTATGTATGGTTTTGACCGGAGTATCAAGCGGTTATCATCAGAGATTTATCCACGAGGCAATTCAGATCTACAAACACAGACACAATTTCAACCGAGAAGATGTATTCAAATTAAGCAACCATTGGAAAGATGTTCTAAATCGAACTAAACATTAAACTCATTTCAATGGTACAGTATATTTTTCAAGTAGTGGTACCCCAAGCTTTCGCAGCTCTTATAAATTCCCTTTTCACACCATCAATAGGTAAACTCCCCCTCCCCCCCCCCCCCGCCAAACCTACCGGTTATCATCAGAGATTTGTCCACGAGGCCATCCAGATTTACAAACACAGACACAACTTCAACCGAGAGGACGGTTTCACATTGAGCAACCGCTGGAAAGATGTCACAAATCAAGTCAAACGTCGGCTGCCTTTCCACGTGTTTTTGCACGGCCTTTTCCGCTCCTCAGTGGTTACGCATCAAACTTCAGCGACCTTGTAATTGAACGGCCGTTTTTGCCGCCGCTTTCACAAAAAAGCAGCAGGTCTCTTCCTCGTCCCCGGGACCCCCCCACGCAGGGTGACTAAAAGGTGGGGTTTACCCACCCTTGTGCAGTGCCAAGTGGCTGTTACCCCAGCAGCCTATCAAAAAGGGCTGCTTAGCCCAGCCCTCCCACCCAGCCACGCCCCCCTTATTGACTCCTCCCCCCACCTCCCTTGGCCTGTATATAATCCCGGTCGTCTCTGAACTGTGCTCCTGACACAGACGTTCTGCGTCGGCTACTCCACCTGAAGACGGAGGCTTGTGTTGCCTCGGAAACGTCGTGATTTGATTGGTTTATTTTGTTTTATTTTATCTACGTGGCTTTACCGAATAAAACCAAAAACTATAAATCCTTGCAGTCACGAACGTTTCAAATCTAGAATTGTCTATGAAGCTCTATATGTATGACTAAGTAAGTTATATAACTAAGCTATATAAGTTATCTATCTAACTAACTACGTTAACTAAGTTATATAACTAAGTTGTCTAAGTTGTCACCTGCCAGGTAGCCGCTGTCTAAGTTGCGTATATAAGTTATATAAGTTAACTTAGTTAGATAACTAAGTTATATTAGTTGTCTATACAAGTTATATAAGTTAACTTAGTTATATAACTAAGTTATATAAGTTGCATATATAAGTTATATAAGTTAACTTAGTTATATACCTAAGTTATCCAAATTGTCTATATAAGTTATATAGGTTAACTTAGTTAGTTATATCACTAGGTTATATAAGTTGTCTATACAAGTTATATAACTTAAGTTAGCTATGTTACTTAGTTATATAACTAAGTTATATAAGTTGTCTATATAAGTTATATAAGTGAACTTAGTTAGTTATATAAGTTATATAAGTTGTCTATACAAGTTATATAAGTTAACTAAGTAAATTTCGATTTAAAGCTTTCGTGACTGCAATGATTCAACTTCTTTGGTTCTTTCGGTAAAGTCACGTAGAATGATAATAAAATAATAAATTGATCAAATAAAATAACACAATAATATTCTCACAACGTTTCGGCCACAACACAAGCGGCCTTCATCAGGTGGCCGAAACGTCGTGAGAATATTATTGTGTTATTTTATTTTATCAATTTATTATTTTATTATCATTCTACGTGACTTTACCGAAAGAACCAAAGAAGGTTAACTAAGTAAGTTATATAAGTAATATAATTAAGTTGTCTAAGTTGTTACCTGCCAGGTAGCCGCTGTCTAAGTTGTCTATACAAGTTATATAAGTAAGTTATAAAGTTAACTTAGTAATTTAACTAGTTATATTACTAGTTATATAAAGTTTTTACCTGCCAGGTAGGCGCTGTCTGAGTTGTCTATAAAAGTTATAAAGTTATATAACTAAGTAAGTTATAAAGTTAACTAAGTTATAAAGTTAACTTAGTAATACAAGTAGTTATATTACTAGTTATATAAAGTTGTTACCTGCCAGGTAGCCGCTGTCTGAGTTGTCTATACAAGTTATACAAGTTATATAAGTTATATAACTAAGTTATAAAGTTATATAACTAGTAATATAACTAGTAATATAAGTAGTTATATTACTAGTTATATAAAGTTGTTACCTGCCAGGTAGCCGCTGTCTGAGTTGTCTATACAAGTTATAAAGTTATATAACTAAGTTATAAAGTCATATAACTAGTAATATAAGTAGTTATATTACTAGTTATATAAAATAACACAATAATATTCTCACGACGTTTCGGCCACAACACAAGAGGCCTTCATCAGGTGAAGGGAGCGAGACTGTCTGGTAGGACAGCGCTGGAGTGAGAGAGCCACGTTCAGATCACGGCTTTTAAGCTGTGTGAGAGGAACAAAGAGCCTTAGAGTCGCGGCATCTCTTCAGAAAGGTGAGAGACTGTTCCTCTCACACAGCTTAAAATCCGTGATCTGAACGTGGCTCTCTCACTCCAGCGCTGTCCTACCAGACAGTCTCGCTCCCTTCACCTGATGAAGGCCTCTTGTGTTGTGGCCGAAACGTCGTGAGAATATTATTGTGTTATTTTATTTTATCAATTTATTATTTTATTCTCATTCTACGTGACTTTACCGAAAGAACCAAAGAAGATGAATCATTGCAGTCACGAAAGCTTTAAATCGAAATTTAGTTATATAAAGTTGTTACCTGCCAGGTAGCCGCTGTCTGAGTTGTCTATACAAGTTATATAAGTTATATAACTAAGTTATAAAGTTATATAACTAGTAATATAACTAGTAATATAAGTAGTTATATTACTAGTTATATAAAGTTGTTACCTGCCAGGTAGCCGCTGTCTAAGTTGTCTATACAAGTTATACAAGTTATATAAGTAATATAAGTAAGTTATAAAGTTATATAACTAGTAATATAACTAGTTATATAAGTAGTTATATTACTAGTTATATAAAGTTGTTACCTGCCAGGTAGCCGCTGTGCCCGAGGCTGGAGGGTGGAGGAGGGGGAGGGGCCGGGGCCCTGAGCGGGGTCGCGACCCCCACGCCCGGGGTCACGACCCCGCCGTGACCCCGCCCACCGTGGGGCGGGGGCTGGGGGGCCCCGCCCACCGTAGCTCCGCCCCCCGGCAGGGCCCAGGTGGGCGGGGCCATGGGGGGGAGAGGGGGGAGGGAGGAGGAGGACTTCGTCTGTGGCGGGGGGAGTGGGGGGGAGTGGGGGGAGTGGGGGGGGTAGTGGGGGGGTGAGTGGGGGGTAGTGGGGGGGGAGGTGGGGGGAGTGGGGGGGTAGTGGGGGGGGGTGAGTGGGGGGTGAGTGGGGGGTGAGTGGGTGGGGGTGAGAGATATTGAGATATAAACATTAGAATTCAATTTGACACTGAGACATTTGGTATGTACTGTGTGTGTGTGTACTGTGTGTGTGTACTGTGTGTGTGTGTACTGTGTGTGTGTACTGTGTGTGTGTACTGTGTGTGTGTGTACTGTGTGTACTGTGTGTGTGTACTGTGTGTACTGTGTGTGTGTACTGTGTGTGTGTGTACTGTGTGTACTGTGTGTGTGTACTGTGTGTGTACTGTGTGTGTGTGTGTACTGTGTGTACTGTGTGTGTGTACTGTGTGTACTGTGTGTGTGTACTGTGTGTGTGTGTACTGTGTATGTGTACTGTGTGTGTGTACTGTGTGTGTACTGTGTGTGTGTACTGTGTGTGTACTGTGTGTGTGTGTGTACTGTGTGTACTGTGTGTGTGTACTGTGTGTGTACTGTGTGTGTACTGTGTGTGTGTACTGTGTGTACTGTGTGTGTGTACTGTGTGTACTGTGTGTGTGTACTGTGTGTGTGTGTACTGTGTGTGTGTACTGTGTGTGTGTACTGTGTGTGTACTGTGTGTGTGTACTGTGTGTGTACTGTGTGTGTGTGTGTACTGTGTGTACTGTGTGTGTGTGTGTACTGTGTGTGTGTACTGTGTGTGTGTGTACTGTGTGTGTGTGTACTGTGTGTGTGTACTGTGTGTGTACTGTGTGTGTGTACTGTGTGTGTACTGTGTGTGTGTGTGTACTGTGTGTGTGTACTGTGTGTGTACTGTGTGTGTACTGTGTGTGTGTACTGTGTGTGTGTACTGTGTGTGTACTGTGTGTGTACTGTGTGTGTGTACTGTGTGTGTACTGTGTGTACTGTGTGTGTGTACTGTGTGTGTACTGTGTGTGTACTGTGTGTGTGTACTGTGTGTGTATACTGTGTGTGTGTACTGTGTGTGTACTGTGTGTGTGTACTGTTTGTACTGTGTGTGTGTACTGTGTATGTGTACTGTGTGTACTGTGTGTGTGTACTGTGTGTGTACTGTGTGTGTGTACTGTGTGTGTGTACTGTGTGTGTGTACTGTGTGTGTACTGTGTGTGTACTGTGTGTGTGTACTGTGTGTGTGTACTGTGTGTGTACTGTGTGTGTACTGTGTGTGTGTACTGTGTGTGTGTACTGTGTGTGTGTACTGTGTGTACTGTGTGTGTGTACTGTGTGTGTGTACTGTGTGTGTGTGTACTGTGTGTGTGTACTGTGTGTGTGTGTACTGTGTATGTGTACTGTATGTGTGTACTGTGTGTGTACTGTGTGTGTGTGTGTACTGTGTGTGTACTGTGTGTGTGTGTGTACTGTGTGTGTGTACTGTGTGTGTGTACTGTGTGTGTACTGTGTGTACTGTGTGTGTGTGTACTGTGTGTGTGTACTGTGTGTGTGTACTGTGTGTGTGTGTACTGTGTGTGTGTGTACTGTGTGTGTACTGTGTGTGTGTGTACTGTGTGTGTGTACTGTGTGTGTACTGTGTGTGTGTACTGTGTGTGTACTGTGTGTGTGTACTGTGTGTGTACTTTGTGTGTGTACGGTGTGAGTGTGTACTGTGTGTGTGTACTGTGTGTGTGTACTGTGTGTGTGTACTGTGTGTGTGTACTGTGTGTGTACTGTGTGTACTGTGTGTGTGTACTGTGTGTGTGTACTGTGTGTGTGTACTGTGTGTGTGTACTGTGTGTACTGTGTGTGTGTACTGTGTGTGTACTGTGTGTGTGTACTGTGTGTGTGTACTGTGTGTGTACTGTGTGTGTGTACTGTGTGAGTGTGTACTGTGTGTGTGTGTGTACTGTGTGTGTGTGTACTGTGTACTGTGTGTGTGTACTGTGTGTGTGTACTGTGTGTGTGTACTGTGTGTGTGTACTGTGTGTGTGTGTACTGTGTGTGTGTGTACTGTGTACTGTGTGTGTGTACTGTGTGTGTGTGTGTACTGTGTGTGTGTACTGTGTGTGTACTGTGTGTGTGTACTGTGTGTGTACTGTGTGTGTGTACTGTGTGTGTACTGTGTGTGTGTACTGTGTGTGTGTACTGTGTGTACTGTGTGTGCACTGTGTGTGTACTGTGTGTGTGTACTGTGTGTGTGTACTGTGTGTGTACTGTGTGTGTGTACTGTGTGTGTACTGTGTGTATACTGTGTGTGTGTACTGTGTGTACTGTGTGTGTGTACTGTGTGTGTGTACTACTACACGTGTGTACTACATGCAGTAGATGTGTACATGTATACAACACGTGTACATGTACTACAACATGTGTACTACTACATGTTAACAACATGTGTACCACAACATGTGTACTGCATGTACTACAACATGTGTACTACAACATGTTAACAACATGTTAACAACATGTGTACTACAACATGTTAACAACATGTGTACTACAACATGTGTACTACAACATGTTAACAACATGTGTACTACAACATGTTAACAACATGTTAACAACATGTGTACCACAACATGTGTACTACAACATGTGTACTACAACATGTACTACATGTTAACAACATGTGTACAACATGTTAACAACATGTGTACAACAACATGTGTACTACAGCATGTACTACAACATGTTAACAACATGTGTACAACATGTGTACTACAACATGTACTACATGTTAACAACATGTGTACTACAACATGTGAACAACATGTTAACAACATGTGCACAACATGTTAACAACATGTGTACAACATGTTAACAACATGTTAACAACATGTGCACAACATGTTAACAACATGTGTACAACATGTTAACAACATGTTAACAACATGTGTACAACATGTTAACAACATGTGTACTACAACATGTTAACAACATGCGTACAACATGTGTACAACATGTTAACAACATGTGTACAACATGTTAACAACATGTGTACAACATGTTAACAACATGTTAACAACATGTGTACAACATGTTAACAACATGTGTACTACAACATGTTAACAACATGTTAACAACATGTGTACAACATGTTAACAACATGTTAACAACATGTGTACTACAACATGTGCACAACATGTTAACAACATGTGTACAACATGTTTACAACATGTTAACAACATGTTAACAACATGTGTACCACAACATGTGTACAACATGTTAACAACATGTTAACAACATGTGTACTACAACATGTTAACAACATGTTAACAACATGTGTACTACAACATGTTAACAACATGTTAACAACATGTTAACAACATGTGTACTACAACATGTGTACAACATGTTAACAACATGTTAACAACATGTGTACTACAACATGTGTACAACATGTTAACAACATGCGTACAACATGTTTACAACATGTTAACAACATGTTAACAACATGTGTACCACAACATGTGTACAACATGTTAACAACATGTTAACAACATGTGTACTACAACATGTGTACAACATGTTAGCAACATGTGTACTACAACATGTTAACAACATGTTAACAACATGTTAACAACATGTGTACAACATGTGCACTACAACATGTGTACTACATGTACTACAACATGTTAACAACATGTGTACAACATGTTAACAACATGTGTACTACAACATGTTAACAACATGTTAACAACATGTGTACTACAACATGTTAACAACATGTTAACAACATGTGTACTACAACATGTTAACAACATGCGCACTACAACATGTTAACATGTTAACAACATGTGTACTACAACATGTTAACAACATGTTGACAACATGTGTACTACAACATGTGTACTACAACATGTTAACAACATGTTAACAACATGTGTACAACATGTTAACAACATGTTAACAACATGTTAACAACATGTTAACAACATGTGTATAACATGTTAACAACATGTTAACAACATGTGTACTGCATGTTAACAACATGTTAACAACATGTGTACTATAACATGTTAACAACATGTTAACAACATGTTAACAACATGTGTACTACAACATGTGTACTACAACATGTTAACAACATGTGTACAACATGTGTACAACATGTTAACAACATGTGTACAACATGTTAACAACATGTTAACAACATGTTAACAACATGTGTACAACATGTTAACAACATGTTAACAACATGTGCACAACATGTTAACAACATGTGTACTACAACATGTTAACAACATGTTAACAACATGTGTACAACATGTTAACAACATGTTAACAACATGTGTACTACAACATGTTAACAACATGTTAACAACATGTGTACTACAACATGTTAACAACATGTTAACAACATGTTAACAACATGTGTACTACAACATGTGTACAACATGTTAACAACATGTTAACAACATGTGTACTACAACATGTGTACAACATGTTAACAACATGCGTACAACATGTTTACAACATGTTAACAACATGTTAACAACATGTGTACCACAACATGTGTACAACATGTTAACAACATGTTAACAACATGTGTACTACAACATGTGTACAACATGTTAGCAACATGTGTACTACAACATGTTAACAACATGTTAACAACATGTTAACAACATGTGTACAACATGTGCACTACAACATGTGTACTACATGTACTACAACATGTTAACAACATGTGTACAACATGTTAACAACATGTGTACTACAACATGTTAACAACATGTTAACAACATGTGTACTACAACATGTTAACAACATGTTAACAACATGTGTACTACAACATGTTAACAACATGCGCACTACAACATGTTAACATGTTAACAACATGTGTACTGCAACATGTTAACAACATGTTAACAACATGTGTACTACAACATGTGTACTACAACATGTTAACAACATGTGTACAACATGTGTACAACATGTTAACAACATGTGTACAACATGTTAACAACATGTTAACAACATGTTAACAACATGTGTATAACATGTTAACAACATGTTAACAACATGTGTACTGCATGTTAACAACATGTTAACAACATGTGTACTACAACATGTTAACAACATGTGTACTACAACATGTGTACTACAACATGTTAACAACATGTGTACAACATGTGTACAACATGTTAACAACATGTGTACAACATGTTAACAACATGTTAACAACATGTTAACAACATGTTAACAACATGTGTACAACATGTTAGCAACATGTGTACAACATGTTAACAACATGTGTACTACAACATGTTAACAACATGTTAACAACATGTGTACAACATGTTAACAACATGTTAACAACATGTGTACTACAACATGTTAACAACATGTTAACAACATGTGTACTACAACATGTGTACAACATGTTAACAACATGTGTACTACATGTTTACAACATGTTAACAACATGTGTACTACATGTACTACAACATGTTAACAACATGTTAACAACATGTGTACTACATGTACTACAACATGTTAACAACATGTTAACAACATGTGTACTACAACATGTTAACAACATGTTAACAACATGTGTACTACAACATGTGTACAACATGTTAACAACATGTGTACTACAACATGTTAACAACATGTTAACAACATGTGTACTACAACATGTGTACAACATGTTGTTAACAACATGTTGTACATGTTAACAACATGTTGTAGTACAACATGTTAACAACATGTTAACAACATGTTAACAACATGTGTACTACACGCCGCGTGCCGCGTGACTCACCGGAGGGGGCCGTGCACCCCCCCTGCTGCGGGGCGCCGCGGGGGCGGGGCCCCCCGAGGCCCCTCCCCCCGAGGCCCCTCCCCCCGAGGCTCCTCCCCCCGAGGCTCCTCCCCCTCCGCCCGAGGCCCCTCCCCCCGTGGGGAAGAGGGCGTCGAGGGCTGTGAGAGCGGCCTGGGCCTTGGCCACTTTCTTGTTGGGCCCAGAGCCCTGGAAGGCCTGGCCATCAACCTCCACCTGGCAACCACATACACACACATCACAGTCACACACATCACAGTCACACACACACACAAACACACACACACAACACACGTCACACACAACACACACACACACGTCACACACACGTCACACACACATCACACTTGTTGGGCCCAGAGCCCTGGAAGGCCTGGCCATCAACCTCCACCTGGCAACCACATACACACACATCACAGTCACACACGTCACACACACGTCACACACAACACGTCACACACACGTCACACCAAGACGTCACACACACGTCACACACACACACACAGTCACACACACACAAACACACACGTCACACTTGTTGGGCCCAGAGCCCTGGAAGGCCTGGCCATCAACCTCCACCTGGAATATAAACACACACAACACACATCACAGTCACACACACACAGTCACACACACACACATCACAGTCACACACACACAACATGTCACACACACACAACACACACACAACACACGTCACACACACAAACACGTCACACTTGTTGGGCCCAGAGCCCTGGAAGGCCTGGCCATCAACCTCCACCTGGCAACCACATACAACACACACATCACAGTCACACACGTCACACACACGTCACACACACACACGTCACACACAACACGTCACACACACGTCACACCAAGACGTCACACACACGTCACACACACACACACAGTCACACACACACACACAAACACACACAGTCACACTTGTTGGGCCCAGAGCCCTGGAAGGCCTGGCCATCAACCTCCACCTGGCAACCACATACACACACATCACAGTCACACACATCACAGTCACACACACACACACACAAACACACACACACAACACACGTCACACACAACACACACACACACGTCACACACACGTCACACACACATCACACTTGTTGGGCCCAGAGCCCTGGAAGGCCTGGCCATCAACCTCCACCTGGCAACCACATACACACACATCACAGTCACACACGTCACACACACGTCACACACAACACGTCACACACACGTCACACCAAGACGTCACACACACGTCACACACACACACACAGTCACACACACACAAACACACACGTCACACTTGTTGGGCCCAGAGCCCTGGAAGGCCTGGCCATCAACCTCCACCTGGAATATAAACACACACAACACACATCACAGTCACACACACACAGTCACACACACACACATCACAGTCACACACACACAACATGTCACACACACACAACACACACACAACACACGTCACACACACAAACACGTCACACTTGTTGGGCCCAGAGCCCTGGAAGGCCTGGCCATCAACCTCCACCTGGCAACCACATACAACACACACATCACAGTCACACACGTCACACACACGTCACACACACACACGTCACACACAACACGTCACACACACGTCACACCAAGACGTCACACACACGTCACACACACACACACAGTCACACACACACACACAAACACACACAGTCACACTTGTTGGGCCCAGAGCCCTGGAAGGCCTTGCCATCAACCTCCACCTGGAGCACACAAACACACACACACACACGTCACACCAAGACGTCACACCAAGACGTCACACCAAGACGTCACACCAAGACGTCACACCAAGACGTCACACACACACAGTCACACTTGTTGGGCCCAGAGCCCTGGAAGGCCTTGCCATCAACCTCCACCTGGCAACCACACACACACACACAACACACAACACACACAACACACACACACACGTCACACACACACACACGTCACACCAAGACGTCACACACACACGTCACACACACACACGTCACACACATGTCACACTTGTTGGGCCCAGAGCCCTGGAAGGCCTTGCCATCAACCTCCACCTGGAGCACACAAACACACGTCACACACACACGTCACACACACATCACACACACACATCACACACACACACAACACGTCACACACACACACGTCACACACACATCACACACACGTCACACACAACACGTCACACTTGTTGGGCCCAGAGCCCTGGAAGGCCTTGCCATCAACCTCCACCTGGCAACCACATACAACATGTCACACACACACACACACGTCACACACGTCACACCAAGACGTCACACCAAGACGTCACACCAAGACATCACACACACAACACACACACACGTGACACCAAGACGTGACACCAAGACGTCACACCAAGACGTCACACACACAACACACACACACACATCACACACACACGTCACACCAAGACGTCACACACACACAGTCACACTTGTTGGGCCCAGAGCCCTGGAAGGCCTTGCCATCAACCTCCACCTGGAGCACACAACACGTCACAGTCACACACACACAGTCACACACACACACGTCACAGTCACACACACGTCACACCAAGACGTCACACACACGTCACACATCACACACACACGTCACACCAAGATGTCACACTTGTTGGGCCCAGAGCCCTGGAAGGCCTTGCCGTCAACCTCCACCTGGAATATAAACACACACAAACACACACACACACAACATGTCACACACACACACAACACACACACGTCACACCAAGACGTCACACACACGTCACACTTGTTGGGCCCAGAGCCCTGGAAGGCCTTGCCGTCAACCTCCACCTGGAATATAAACACACACAAACACACACACACAACATGTCACACACACACACAACACACACACACGTCACACTTGTTGGGCCCAGAGCCCTGGAAGGCCTTGCCATCAACCTCCACCTGGAATATAAACACACACACACACAACATGTCACACACACGTCACACACACACACACACAGTCACACACACATCACACAACACGTCACACACACAAACACGTCACACTTGTTGGGCCCAGAGCCCTGGAAGGCCTTGCCGTCAACCTCCACCTGGCAACCACACACAGTCACACACAACATGTCACACACACACACGTCACACACACACAACACACACGTCACACACACACATCACACACACACACTCACACACACACGTCACACACACACACGTCACACACACGTCACACCAAGACGTCACACTTGTTGGGCCCAGAGCCCTGGAAGGCCTTGCCGTCAACCTCCACCTGGCAACCACACACAGTCACACACACACACAACACACACGTCACACACACACACACACAGTCACACTTGTTGGGCCCAGAGCCCTGGAAGGCCTTGCCGTCAACCTCCACCTGGAGCACACACAACACGTCACACCAAGACGTCACACACACACAACACACATCACAGTCACACACACACGTCACACACACACACACGTCACACACACACACACAACATGTCACACACACACAGTCACACACACACACGTCACACCAAGACGTCACACTTGTTGGGCCCAGAGCCCTGGAAGGCCTTGCCGTCAACCTCCACCTGGCAACCACACGTCACACACACACGTCACACCAAGACATCACACACACACACACAGTCACACACACACACACACAAACACACACAAACACACACACACACACACGTCACACACACACAACACGTCACACACACACACGTCACACACAAACACGTCACACTTGTTGGGCCCAGAGCCCTGGAAGGCCTTGCCATCAACCTCCACCTGGCAACCACACAACATGTCACACACACAACATGTCACACACACACATCACACACACACAGTCACACACACACACACGTCACACCAAGACGTCACACACACACACACACATCACACACACGTCACACACACACGTCACACACACACACACCTCACACACACACACATACGTCACACTTGTTGGGCCCAGAGCCCTGGAAGGCCTTGCCATCAACCTCCACCTGGAGCACACACAACACAACACACGTCACACCAAGACGTCACACACACGTCACACACATATCACACACACACACACATCACACACACGTCACACACGTCACACACACGTCACACCAAGACGTCACACACACACACAACACGTCACACTTGTTGGGCCCAGAGCCCTGGAAGGCCTTGCCATCAACCTCCACCTGGCAACCACATACAACACACGTCACACCAAGACGTCACACCAAGACGTCACACCAAGACGTCACACCAAGACGTCACACTTGTTGGGCCCAGAGCCCTGGAAGGCCTTGCCGTCAACCTCCACCTGGCAACCACACACACACACAAAGACACGTCACACCAAGACGTCACACACTACACACACACACGTCACACCAAGACGTCACACATCACACACGTCACACACACAGTCACACACACACACACACACACGTCACACACACAGTCACACACACACACACGTCACACACACAGTCACACACACACACACACGTCACACACACGTCACACACAAACACGTCACACTTGTTGGGCCCAGAGCCCTGGAAGGCCTTGCCGTCAACCTCCACCTGGCAACAACACACAGTCACACACAACATGTCACACACACACACACGTCACACACACACAACACACACGTCACACACACACATCACACACACACACTCACACACACACACACACAGTCACACACACACAGTCACACACACACACACAGTCACACTTGTTGGGCCCAGAGCCCTGGAAGGCCTTGCCGTCAACCTCCACCTGGAGCACACACAACACACACACGTCACACCAAGACGTCACACCAAGACGTCACACCAAGACGTCACACACACACGTCACAGTCACACACACACACACAACACGTCACACACACACACGTCACACACACACACATCACACACACACATCACACACACACGTCACACTTGTTGGGCCCAGAGCCCTGGAAGGCCTTGCCGTCAACCTCCACCTGGCAACCACACACAACACACACACATGTCACACACACACACACACACGTCACACACACACACGTCACTCACACACACAAACACGTCACACTTGTTGGGCCCAGAGCCCTGGAAGGCCTTGCCATCAACCTCCACCTGGAATATAAACACACACAAACACACAACATGTCACACACACACATCACAGTCACACACACACACAGTCACACACGTCACACCAAGACGTCACACACACACACACACAGTCACACACGTCACACACACACACGTCACACCAAGACGTCACACACACACCCACACGTCACACTTGTTGGGCCCAGAGCCCTGGAAGGCCTTGCCATCAACCTCCACCTGGAATATAAACACACACAACACACACACACGTCACACACACGTCACTCACACACACGTCACACACACGTCACACACACACAACATGTCACACACACACAAACACGTCACACTTGTTGGGCCCAGAGCCCTGGAAGGCCTTGCCGTCAACCTCCACCTGGAATATAAACACACACAAACACACACACACACGTCACAGTCACACACAGTCACACACACGTCACACACACACCCACACGTCACACTTGTTGGGCCCAGAGCCCTGGAAGGCCTTGCCGTCAACCTCCACCTGGCAACCACACAACACGTCACACCAAGACGTCACACCAAGACGTCACACACACACACGTCACACACACACACAGTCACACACACACACAACATGTCACACACACACGTCACACTTGTTGGGCCCAGAGCCCTGGAAGGCCTTGCCGTCAACCTCCACCTGGCAACCACACACGTCACACACACACAGTCACACACACACACACACGTCACACCAAGACGTCACACACACGTCACACCAAGACGTCACACTTGTTGGGCCCAGAGCCCTGGAAGGCCTTGCCGTCAACCTCCACCTGGAATATAAACACACACACACACATCACAGTCACACACACACACAGTCACACACACAGTCACACACACACACACGTCACACACACACACGTCACTCACACACACAAACACGTCACACTTGTTGGGCCCAGAGCCCTGGAAGGCCTTGCCATCAACCTCCACCTGGAATATAAACACACACAAACACACACACACACGTCACACCAAGACGTCACACACACACACACACAGTCACACACACACACACGTCACACCAAGACGTCACACACACGTCACACACGTCACACTTGTTGGGCCCAGAGCCCTGGAAGGCCATGCCGTTAACCTCCACCTGGCAACCACACACACACACACATGTCACACCAAGACGTCACACCAAGACGTCACACCAAGACGTCACACCAAGACGTCACACACACGTCACACACGTCACACTTGTTGGGCCCAGAGCCCTGGAAGGCCTTGCCGTCAACCTCCACCTGGCAACCACACACACACACACACGTCACACCAAGACGTCACACACACACACGTCACACCAAGACGTCACACACGTCACACACACACGTCACACACACACACACATCACACACACGTCACACACACACACACGTCACACACACACGTCACACACGTCACACCAAGACGTCACACCAAGACGTCACACACACACGTCACAAACACGTCACACTTGTTGGGCCCAGAGCCCTGGAAGGCCTTGCCGTCAACCTCCACCTGGCAACCACACGTCACACACACATACGTCACACACACACACACAACATGTCACACACACGTCACACACACGTCACACACACACGTCATACACACGTCACTCACACACACACAACACACGTCACACACGTCACACACACAACACGTCACACACACACGTCACACACACACGTCACACACGTCACACACACACGTCACACACACGTCACACACACACGTCACACACACACGTCACACACACGTCACACACACACACGTCACACACACGTCACACACACGTCACACGTCAACACGTCACATACACACACACACACACGTCACACACACACACACGCTAAGCACACGTCACACGTCAACACGTCACATGCCAAGCAAGCGGGTGAGTGATCTGGTGAGTGAGTGGCTGAGTGATCTGGTGAGTGATCTGGTGAGTGATCTGGTGAGTGATCTGGTAAGTGATCTGATGAGTGATCTGGTGAGTGATCTGATGAGTGATCTGTTGAGTGAGTGGCTGGGTGAGTGAGTGGCTGAGTGATCTGGTGAGTGATCTGGTGAGTAACCTGGTGAGTGATCTGGTGGGTGATCTGGTGAGTGTTCTGGTGAGTGATCTGGTGAGTGAGTGATCTGGTGAGTGATCTGGTGAGTGATCTGGTGAGTATTCTGGTGAGTGAGTGGCTGAGTGAGTAGTCTGGTGAGTAGTCTGGTGAGTGATCTGGTGAGTAGTCTGGTGAGTAGTCTGGTGAGTAGTCTGGTGAGTGACCTGGTGAGTGATCTGGTGGGTGATCTGGTGAGTGATCTGGTGAGTGATCTGGTGAGTGAGTGATCTGATGAGTGAGTGGCTCAGTGATCTGGTGAGTGATCTGGTGAGTGATCTGGTGAGTGATCTGGTGAGTATTCTGGTGAGTGAGTGGCTGAGTGAGTAGTCTGGTGAGTAGTCTGGTGAGTGATCTGGTGAGTAGTCTGCTGAGTAATCTGGTGAGTAGTCTGGTGAGTGACCTGGTGAGTAATCTGGTGAGTAGTCTCGTGAGTGACCTGGTGAGTGATCTGGTGAGTAACCTGGTGAGTAGTCTGGTGAGTAGTCTGGTGAGTAGTCTGGTGAGTAGTCTGGTGAGTAGTCTGGTGAGTAATTTGGTGAGTAGTCTGGTGAGTGACCTGGTGAGTGATCTGGTGAGTAGTCTGCTGAGTAATCTGGTGAGTAGTCTGGTGAGTGACCTGGTGAGTAATCTGGTGAGTAGTCTCGTGAGTGACCTGGTGAGTGATCTGGTGAGTAACCTGGTGAGTAGTCTGGTGAGTAGTCTGGTGAGTAATTTGGTGAGTAGTCTGGTGAGTGACCTGGTGAGTGATCTGGTGAGTAGTCTGGTGAGTAGTCTGGTGAGGAGTCTGGTGAGTGACCTGGTGAGTGATCTGGTGAGTGATCTGGTGAGTGATCTGGTGAGTGATCTGATGAGTGATCTGTTGAGTGAGTGGCTGGGTGAGTGAGTGGCTGAGTGATCTGGTGAGTGATCCGGTGAGTAACCTGGTGAGTGATCTGGTGGGTGATCTGGTGAGTGATCTGGTGAGTGATCTGGTGAGTGAGTGATCTGGTGAGTGAGTGGCTGAGTGATCTGGTGAGTGATCTGGTGAGTGATCTGGTGAGTATTCTGGTGAGTGAGTGGCTGAGTGAGTAGTCTGGTGAGTAGTCTGGTGAGTGATCTGGTGAGTAGTCTGCTGAGTAATCTGGTGAGTAGTCTGGTGAGTGACCTGGTGAGTAATCTGGTGAGTAGTCTGGTGAGTGACCTGGTGAGTGATCTGGTGAGTAACCTGGTGAGTAGTCTGGCGAGTAGTCTGGTGAGTGATCTGGTGAGTGATCTGGTGAGCGAGCTGGTGAGTGATCTGATGAGTGATCTGGTGAGTGATCTGGTGAGTGATCTGTTGAGTGAGTGGCTGGGTGAGTGAGTGGCTGAGTGATCTGGTGAGTGATCTGGTGAGTGATCTGGTGAGTGATCTGGTGAGTGAGTGGCTGAGTGATCTGGTGAGTGATCTGGTGAGTGATCTGGTGGGTTATCTGGTGAGTGAGTGATCTGCTGAGTGAGTAGTCTGGTGAGTAGTCTGGTGAGTAACCTGGTGAGTATTCTGGTGAGTAGTCTGGTGAGTGATCTGGTGAGTGAGTGGCTGAGTGAGTAGTCTGGTGAGTAGTCTGGTGAGTGATCTGGTAAGTAGTCTGCTGAGTAATCTGGTGAGTAGTCTGGAGAGTGACCTGGTGAGTGATCTGGTGAGTAGTCTGGTGAGTAGTCTGGTGAGTAGTCTGGTGAGTGACCTGGTGAGTGACCTGGTGAGTGATCTGGTGAGTGATCTGGTGAGTGATTTGGTGAGTAACCTGGTGAGTGATCTGGTGAGTGATCTGGTGAGTGATCTGTTGAGTGAGTGGCTGGGTGAGTGAGTGGCTGAGTGATCTGGTGAGTGATCTGGTGAGTGATCTGGTGAGTGATCTGGTGAGTGATCTGGTGAGTGATCTGTTGAGTGATCTGTTGAGTGAGTGGCTGAGTGATCTGGTGAGTGATCTGTTGAGTGAGTGGCAGAGTGATCTGGTGAGTGATCTGGTGAGTGGCTGAGTGAATGAGTGGCTGAGTGAGTGGCTGAGTGAGTGAGTGATCTGGTGAGTGAGCAGGTGAGTGAGTAATCTGGTGAGTAGTCTGGTGAGTAATCTGGTGAGTGATCTGGTGAGTGATCTGGTGAGTGATCTGTTGAGTGAGTGGCTGAGTGATCTGGTGAGTGATCTGGTGAGTGATCTGGTGGGTGATCTGGTGAGTAACCTGGTGAGTAGTCTGGTGAGTAGTCTGGTGAGTGATCTGGTGAGTAACCTGGTGAGTAGTCTGGTGAGTGATCTGGTGAGTGATCTGGTGAGTAGTCTGGTGAGTGATCTGGTGAGCAACCTGGTGAGTAGTCTGGTGAGTAACCTGGTGAGTAATCTGGTGAGTAATCTGGTGAGTGATCTGGTGAGTAGTCTGGTGAGTAACCTGGTGAGTAATCTGGAGAGTAATCTGGTGAGTGATCTGGTGAGTAGTCTGGTGAGTGATCTGGTGAGTAGTCTGGTGAGTGGCTGAGTGAGTGAGTGGCTGAGTGAGTGGCTGAGTGATCTGGTGAGTGAGTGACTGAGTGAGTAGTCTGGTGAGTGAGTAATCTGGTGAGTGATCTGGTGAGTAGTCTGGTGAGTAGTCTGGTGAGTAGTCTGGTGAGTGATCTGGTGAGTAGTCTGGTGAGTAGTCTGGTGAGTGACCTGGTGAGTGATCTGGTGAGTAACCTGGTGAGTGATCTGGTGAGTAGTCTGGTGAGTAACCTGGTGAGTGATCTGGTGAGTAGACTGGTGAGTGATCTGGTGAGTAACCTGGTGAGTAGTCTGGTGAGTGATCTGGTGAGTAGTCTGGTGAGTAACCTGGTGAGTAACCTGGTGAGTGATCTGGTGAGTGATCTGGTGAGTACCTGCATGGTGAACTTTTTGTCATAGCCGGTCCCGGCCTCCCCCAGCAGCTGGTGAGTAGACTGGTGAGTGAGTAACCTGGTGAGTAACCTGGTGAGTGATCTGGTGAGTAACCTGGTGAGTAACCTGGTGAGTAGTCTGGTGAGTAACCTGGTGAGTAGTCTGGTGAGTAGTCTGGTGAGTAGTCTGGTGAGTAATCTGGTGAGTGATCTGGTGAGTAGTCTGGTGAGTAACCTGGTGAGTAGTCTGGTGAGTGATCTGGTGAGTAGTTTGGTGAGTAGTCTGGTGAGTAATCTGGTGAGTGATCTGGTGAGTAGTCTGGTGAGTAACCTGGTGAGTAACCTGGTGAGTGATCTGGTGAGTGATCTGGTGAGTACCTGGTGAGTAGTCTGGTGAGTGAGTAATCTGGTGAGTGATCTGGTGAGTAGTCTGGTGAGTGATCTGGTGAGTGATCTGGTGAGTAGTCTGGTGAGTAGTCTGGTGAGTGATCTGGTGAGTAACCTGGTGAGTAGTCTGGTGAGTGATCTGGTGAGTACCTGGTGAGTAGTCTGGTGAGTAAGTAATCTGGTGAGTGATCTGGTGAGTAACCTGGTGAGTGATCTGGTGAGTAGTCTGGTGAGTGAGTGGCTGAGTGATCTGGTGAGTAACCTGGTGAGTGGTCTGGCGAGTAGTCTGGTGAGTGATCTGGTGAGTGATCTGGTGAGCGAGCTGGTGAGTGATCTGATGAGTGATCTGGTGAGTGATCTGGTGAGTGATCTGTTGAGTGAGTGGCTGGGTGAGTGAGTGGCTGAGTGATCTGGTGAGTGATCTGGTGAGTGATCTGGTGAGTGATCTGGTGAGTGAGTGGCTGAGTGATCTGGTGAGTGATCTGGTGAGTGATCTGGTGGGTTATCTGGTGAGTGAGTGATCTGCTGAGTGAGTAGTCTGGTGAGTAGTCTGGTGAGTAACCTGGTGAGTATTCTGGTGAGTAGTCTGGTGAGTGATCTGGTGAGTGAGTGGCTGAGTGAGTAGTCTGGTGAGTAGTCTGGTGAGTGATCTGGTAAGTAGTCTGCTGAGTAATCTGGTGAGTAGTCTGGAGAGTGACCTGGTGAGTGATCTGGTGAGTAGTCTGGTGAGTAGTCTGGTGAGTAGTCTGGTGAGTGACCTGGTGAGTGACCTGGTGAGTGATCTGGTGAGTGATCTGGTGAGTGATTTGGTGAGTAACCTGGTGAGTGATCTGGTGAGTGATCTGGTGAGTGATCTGTTGAGTGAGTGGCTGGGTGAGTGAGTGGCTGAGTGATCTGGTGAGTGATCTGGTGAGTGATCTGGTGAGTGATCTGGTGAGTGATCTGTTGAGTGATCTGTTGAGTGAGTGGCTGAGTGATCTGGTGAGTGATCTGTTGAGTGAGTGGCAGAGTGATCTGGTGAGTGATCTGGTGAGTGGCTGAGTGAATGAGTGGCTGAGTGAGTGGCTGAGTGAGTGAGTGATCTGGTGAGTGAGCAGGTGAGTGAGTAATCTGGTGAGTAGTCTGGTGAGTAATCTGGTGAGTGATCTGGTGAGTGATCTGGTGAGTGATCTGTTGAGTGAGTGGCTGAGTGATCTGGTGAGTGATCTGGTGAGTGATCTGGTGGGTGATCTGGTGAGTAACCTGGTGAGTAGTCTGGTGAGTAGTCTGGTGAGTGATCTGGTGAGTAACCTGGTGAGTAGTCTGGTGAGTGATCTGGTGAGTGATCTGGTGAGTGATCTGGTGAGTAGTCTGGTGAGTGATCTGGTGAGCAACCTGGTGAGTAGTCTGGTGAGTAACCTGGTGAGTAATCTGGTGAGTAATCTGGTGAGTGATCTGGTGAGTAGTCTGGTGAGTAACCTGGTGAGTAATCTGGAGAGTAATCTGGTGAGTGATCTGGTGAGTAGTCTGGTGAGTGATCTGGTGAGTAGTCTGGTGAGTGGCTGAGTGAGTGAGTGGCTGAGTGAGTGGCTGAGTGATCTGGTGAGTGAGTGACTGAGTGAGTAGTCTGGTGAGTGAGTAATCTGGTGAGTGATCTGGTGAGTAGTCTGGTGAGTAGTCTGGTGAGTAGTCTGGTGAGTGATCTGGTGAGTAGTCTGGTGAGTAGTCTGGTGAGTGACCTGGTGAGTGATCTGGTGAGTAACCTGGTGAGTGATCTGGTGAGTAGTCTGGTGAGTAACCTGGTGAGTGATCTGGTGAGTAGACTGGTGAGTGATCTGGTGAGTAACCTGGTGAGTAGTCTGGTGAGTGATCTGGTGAGTAGTCTGGTGAGTAACCTGGTGAGTAACCTGGTGAGTGATCTGGTGAGTGATCTGGTGAGTACCTGCATGGTGAACTTTTTGTCATAGCCGGTCCCGGCCTCCCCCAGCAGCTGGTGAGTAGACTGGTGAGTGAGTAACCTGGTGAGTAACCTGGTGAGTGATCTGGTGAGTAACCTGGTGAGTAACCTGGTGAGTAGTCTGGTGAGTAACCTGGTGAGTAGTCTGGTGAGTAGTCTGGTGAGTAGTCTGGTGAGTAATCTGGTGAGTGATCTGGTGAGTAGTCTGGTGAGTAACCTGGTGAGTAGTCTGGTGAGTGATCTGGTGAGTAGTTTGGTGAGTAGTCTGGTGAGTAATCTGGTGAGTGATCTGGTGAGTAGTCTGGTGAGTAACCTGGTGAGTAACCTGGTGAGTGATCTGGTGAGTGATCTGGTGAGTACCTGGTGAGTAGTCTGGTGAGTGAGTAATCTGGTGAGTGATCTGGTGAGTAGTCTGGTGAGTGATCTGGTGAGTGATCTGGTGAGTAGTCTGGTGAGTAGTCTGGTGAGTGATCTGGTGAGTAACCTGGTGAGTAGTCTGGTGAGTGATCTGGTGAGTACCTGGTGAGTAGTCTGGTGAGTAAGTAATCTGGTGAGTGATCTGGTGAGTAACCTGGTGAGTGATCTGGTGAGTAGTCTGGTGAGTGAGTGGCTGAGTGATCTGGTGAGTAGTCTGGTGAGTAACCTGGTGAGTAACCTGGTGAGTGATCTGGTGAGTAGTCAGGTGAGTAGTCTGGTGAGTAACCTGGTGAGTAACCTGGTGAGTGATCTGGTGAGTGATCTGGTGAGTAGTCTGGTGAGTAGTCTGGTGAGTGATCTGGTGAGTAACCTGGTGAGTAGTCTGGTGAGTGATCTGGTGAGTACCTGGTGAGTAGTCTGGTGAGTAAGTAATCTGGTGAGTGATCTGGTGAGTAACCTGGTGAGTGATCTGGTGAGTAGTCTGGTGAGTGAGTGGCTGAGTGATCTGGTGAGTAGTCTGGTGAGTAACCTGGTGAGTAACCTGGTGAGTGATCTGGTGAGTAGTCAGGTGAGTAGTCTGGTGAGTAACCTGGTGAGTAACCTGGTGAGTGATCTGGTGAGTGATCTGGTGAGTGATCTGGTGAGTACCTGCATGGTGAACTTCTTGTCATAGCCGGTCCCGGCCTCCCCCAGCAGCTGGTGAGTAGACTGGTGAGTGATCTGGTGAGTAGTCTGGTGAGTAGTCTGGTGAGTAACCTGGTGAGTGATCTGGTGAGTGATCTGGTGAGTAGTCTGGTGAGTAACCTGGTGAGTAACCTGGTGAGTAACCTGGTGAGTGATCTGGTGAGTAACCTGGTGAGTAACCTGGTGAGTAGTCTGGTGAGTAACCTGGTGAGTGATCTGGTGAGTAGTCAGGTGAGTAGTCTGGTGAGTAACCTGGTGAGTAACCTGGTGAGTGATCTGGTGAGTAGTCAGGTGAGTAGTCTGGTGAGTAACCTGGTGAGTAACCTGGTGAGTGATCTGGTGAGTAGTCTGGTGAGTGACCTGGTGAGTAGTCTGGTGAGTAACCTGGTGAGTGATCTGGTGAGTAACCTGGTGAGTGATCTGGTGAGTAACCTGGTGAGTAGTCTGGTGAGTAACCTTGTGAGTAGTCTGGTGAGTAGTCTGGTGAGTAGTCTGGTGAGTAACCTGGTGAGTAACCTGGTGAGTAAGCTGGTGAGTAGACTGGTGAGTGAGTAACCTGGTGAGTAACCTGGTGAGTGATCTGGTGAGTAACCTGGTGAGTAACCTGGTGAGTAGTCTGGTGAGTAACCTGGTGAGTAGTCTGGTGAGTAGTCTGGTGAGTAGTCTGGTGAGTAATCTGGTGAGTGATCTGGTGAGTAGTCTGGTGAGTAACCTGGTGAGTAGTCTGGTGAGTGATCTGGTGAGTGATCTGGTGAGTAGTCTGGTGAGTAACCTGGTGAGTAATCTGGAGAGTAATCTGGTGAGTGATCTGGTGAGTAGTCTGGTGAGTGATCTGGTGAGTAGTCTGGTGAGTGGCTGAGTGAGTGAGTGGCTGAGTGAGTGGCTGAGTGATCTGGTGAGTGAGTGACTGAGTGAGTAGTCTGGTGAGTGAGTAATCTGGTGAGTGATCTGGTGAGTAGTCTGGTGAGTAGTCTGGTGAGTAGTCTGGTGAGTGATCTGGTGAGTAGTCTGGTGAGTAGTCTGGTGAGTGACCTGGTGAGTGATCTGGTGAGTAACCTGGTGAGTGATCTGGTGAGTAGTCTGGTGAGTAACCTGGTGAGTGATCTGGTGAGTAGACTGGTGAGTGATCTGGTGAGTAACCTGGTGAGTAGTCTGGTGAGTGATCTGGTGAGTAGTCTGGTGAGTAACCTGGTGAGTAACCTGGTGAGTGATCTGGTGAGTGATCTGGTGAGTACCTGCATGGTGAACTTTTTGTCATAGCCGGTCCCGGCCTCCCCCAGCAGCTGGTGAGTAGACTGGTGAGTGAGTAACCTGGTGAGTAACCTGGTGAGTGATCTGGTGAGTAACCTGGTGAGTAACCTGGTGAGTAGTCTGGTGAGTAACCTGGTGAGTAGTCTGGTGAGTAGTCTGGTGAGTAGTCTGGTGAGTAATCTGGTGAGTGATCTGGTGAGTAGTCTGGTGAGTAACCTGGTGAGTAGTCTGGTGAGTGATCTGGTGAGTAGTTTGGTGAGTAGTCTGGTGAGTAATCTGGTGAGTGATCTGGTGAGTAGTCTGGTGAGTAACCTGGTGAGTAACCTGGTGAGTGATCTGGTGAGTGATCTGGTGAGTACCTGGTGAGTAGTCTGGTGAGTGAGTAATCTGGTGAGTGATCTGGTGAGTAGTCTGGTGAGTGATCTGGTGAGTGATCTGGTGAATAGTCTGGTGAGTAGTCTGGTGAGTGATCTGGTGAGTAACCTGGTGAGTAGTCTGGTGAGTGATCTGGTGAGTACCTGGTGAGTAGTCTGGTGAGTAAGTAATCTGGTGAGTGATCTGGTGAGTAACCTGGTGAGTGATCTGGTGAGTAGTCTGGTGAGTGAGTGGCTGAGTGATCTGGTGAGTAGTCTGGTGAGTAACCTGGTGAGTAACCTGGTGAGTGATCTGGTGAGTAGTCAGGTGAGTAGTCTGGTGAGTAACCTGGTGAGTAACCTGGTGAGTGATCTGGTGAGTGATCTGGTGAGTAGTCTGGTGAGTAGTCTGGTGAGTGATCTGGTGAGTAACCTGGTGAGTAGTCTGGTGAGTGATCTGGTGAGTACCTGGTGAGTAGTCTGGTGAGTAAGTAATCTGGTGAGTGATCTGGTGAGTAACCTGGTGAGTGATCTGGTGAGTAGTCTGGTGAGTGAGTGGCTGAGTGATCTGGTGAGTAGTCTGGTGAGTAACCTGGTGAGTAACCTGGTGAGTGATCTGGTGAGTAGTCAGGTGAGTAGTCTGGTGAGTAACCTGGTGAGTAACCTGGTGAGTGATCTGGTGAGTGATCTGGTGAGTGATCTGGTGAGTACCTGCATGGTGAACTTCTTGTCATAGCCGGTCCCGGCCTCCCCCAGCAGCTGGTGAGTAGACTGGTGAGTGATCTGGTGAGTAGTCTGGTGAGTAGTCTGGTGAGTAACCTGGTGAGTGATCTGGTGAGTGATCTGGTGAGTAGTCTGGTGAGTAACCTGGTGAGTAACCTGGTGAGTAACCTGGTGAGTGATCTGGTGAGTAACCTGGTGAGTAACCTGGTGAGTAGTCTGGTGAGTAACCTGGTGAGTGATCTGGTGAGTAGTCAGGTGAGTAGTCTGGTGAGTAACCTGGTGAGTAACCTGGTGAGTGATCTGGTGAGTAGTCAGGTGAGTAGTCTGGTGAGTAACCTGGTGAGTAACCTGGTGAGTGATCTGGTGAGTAGTCTGGTGAGTGACCTGGTGAGTAGTCTGGTGAGTAACCTGGTGAGTGATCTGGTGAGTAACCTGGTGAGTGATCTGGTGAGTAACCTGGTGAGTAGTCTGGTGAGTAACCTTGTGAGTAGTCTGGTGAGTAGTCTGGTGAGTAGTCTGGTGAGTAACCTGGTGAGTAACCTGGTGAGTAGTCTGGTGAGTGATCTGGTGAGTGATCTGGTGAGTAGTCTGGTGAGTAACCTGGTGAGTAATCTGGAGAGTAATCTGGTGAGTGATCTGGTGAGTAGTCTGGTGAGTGATCTGGTGAGTAGTCTGGTGAGTGGCTGAGTGAGTGAGTGGCTGAGTGAGTGGCTGAGTGATCTGGTGAGTGAGTGACTGAGTGAGTAGTCTGGTGAGTGAGTAATCTGGTGAGTGATCTGGTGAGTAGTCTGGTGAGTAGTCTGGTGAGTAGTCTGGTGAGTGATCTGGTGAGTAGTCTGGTGAGTAGTCTGGTGAGTGACCTGGTGAGTGATCTGGTGAGTAACCTGGTGAGTGATCTGGTGAGTAGTCTGGTGAGTAACCTGGTGAGTGATCTGGTGAGTAGACTGGTGAGTGATCTGGTGAGTAACCTGGTGAGTAGTCTGGTGAGTGATCTGGTGAGTAGTCTGGTGAGTAACCTGGTGAGTAACCTGGTGAGTGATCTGGTGAGTGATCTGGTGAGTAGTCTGGTGAGTAACCTGGTGAGTGATCTGGTGAGTAGACTGGTGAGTGATCTGGTGAGTAACCTGGTGAGTAGTCTGGTGAGTGATCTGGTGAGTAGTCTGGTGAGTAACCTGGTGAGTAACCTGGTGAGTGATCTGGTGAGTGATCTGGTGAGTACCTGCATGGTGAACTTTTTGTCATAGCCGGTCCCGGCCTCCCCCAGCAGCTGGTGAGTAGACTGGTGAGTGAGTAACCTGGTGAGTAACCTGGTGAGTGATCTGGTGAGTAACCTGGTGAGTAACCTGGTGAGTAGTCTGGTGAGTAACCTGGTGAGTAGTCTGGTGAGTAGTCTGGTGAGTAGTCTGGTGAGTAATCTGGTGAGTGATCTGGTGAGTAGTCTGGTGAGTAACCTGGTGAGTAGTCTGGTGAGTGATCTGGTGAGTAGTTTGGTGAGTAGTCTGGTGAGTAATCTGGTGAGTGATCTGGTGAGTAGTCTGGTGAGTAACCTGGTGAGTAACCTGGTGAGTGATCTGGTGAGTGATCTGGTGAGTACCTGGTGAGTAGTCTGGTGAGTGAGTAATCTGGTGAGTGATCTGGTGAGTAGTCTGGTGAGTGATCTGGTGAGTGATCTGGTGAGTAGTCTGGTGAGTAGTCTGGTGAGTGATCTGGTGAGTAACCTGGTGAGTAGTCTGGTGAGTGATCTGGTGAGTACCTGGTGAGTAGTCTGGTGAGTAAGTAATCTGGTGAGTGATCTGGTGAGTAACCTGGTGAGTGATCTGGTGAGTAGTCTGGTGAGTGAGTGGCTGAGTGATCTGGTGAGTAACCTGGTGAGTGGTCTGGCGAGTAGTCTGGTGAGTGATCTGGTGAGTGATCTGGTGAGCGAGCTGGTGAGTGATCTGATGAGTGATCTGGTGAGTGATCTGGTGAGTGATCTGTTGAGTGAGTGGCTGGGTGAGTGAGTGGCTGAGTGATCTGGTGAGTGATCTGGTGAGTGATCTGGTGAGTGATCTGGTGAGTGATCTGGTGAGTGAGTGGCTGAGTGATCTGGTGAGTGATCTGGTGAGTGATCTGGTGGGTTATCTGGTGAGTGAGTGATCTGCTGAGTGAGTAGTCTGGTGAGTAGTCTGGTGAGTAACCTGGTGAGTATTCTGGTGAGTAGTCTGGTGAGTGATCTGGTGAGTGAGTGGCTGAGTGAGTAGTCTGGTGAGTAGTCTGGTGAGTGATCTGGTAAGTAGTCTGCTGAGTAATCTGGTGAGTAGTCTGGAGAGTGACCTGGTGAGTGATCTGGTGAGTAGTCTGGTGAGTAGTCTGGTGAGTAGTCTGGTGAGTGACCTGGTGAGTGACCTGGTGAGTGATCTGGTGAGTGATCTGGTGAGTGATTTGGTGAGTAACCTGGTGAGTGATCTGGTGAGTGATCTGGTGAGTGATCTGTTGAGTGAGTGGCTGGGTGAGTGAGTGGCTGAGTGATCTGGTGAGTGATCTGGTGAGTGATCTGGTGAGTGATCTGGTGAGTGATCTGTTGAGTGATCTGTTGAGTGAGTGGCTGAGTGATCTGGTGAGTGATCTGTTGAGTGAGTGGCAGAGTGATCTGGTGAGTGATCTGGTGAGTGGCTGAGTGAATGAGTGGCTGAGTGAGTGGCTGAGTGAGTGAGTGATCTGGTGAGTGAGCAGGTGAGTGAGTAATCTGGTGAGTAGTCTGGTGAGTAATCTGGTGAGTGATCTGGTGAGTGATCTGGTGAGTGATCTGTTGAGTGAGTGGCTGAGTGATCTGGTGAGTGATCTGGTGAGTGATCTGGTGGGTGATCTGGTGAGTAACCTGGTGAGTAGTCTGGTGAGTAGTCTGGTGAGTGATCTGGTGAGTAACCTGGTGAGTAGTCTGGTGAGTGATCTGGTGAGTGATCTGGTGAGTGATCTGGTGAGTAGTCTGGTGAGTGATCTGGTGAGCAACCTGGTGAGTAGTCTGGTGAGTAACCTGGTGAGTAATCTGGTGAGTAATCTGGTGAGTGATCTGGTGAGTAGTCTGGTGAGTAACCTGGTGAGTAATCTGGAGAGTAATCTGGTGAGTGATCTGGTGAGTAGTCTGGTGAGTGATCTGGTGAGTAGTCTGGTGAGTGGCTGAGTGAGTGAGTGGCTGAGTGAGTGGCTGAGTGATCTGGTGAGTGAGTGACTGAGTGAGTAGTCTGGTGAGTGAGTAATCTGGTGAGTGATCTGGTGAGTAGTCTGGTGAGTAGTCTGGTGAGTAGTCTGGTGAGTGATCTGGTGAGTAGTCTGGTGAGTAGTCTGGTGAGTGACCTGGTGAGTGATCTGGTGAGTAACCTGGTGAGTGATCTGGTGAGTAGTCTGGTGAGTAACCTGGTGAGTGATCTGGTGAGTAGACTGGTGAGTGATCTGGTGAGTAACCTGGTGAGTAGTCTGGTGAGTGATCTGGTGAGTAGTCTGGTGAGTAACCTGGTGAGTAACCTGGTGAGTGATCTGGTGAGTGATCTGGTGAGTACCTGCATGGTGAACTTTTTGTCATAGCCGGTCCCGGCCTCCCCCAGCAGCTGGTGAGTAGACTGGTGAGTGAGTAACCTGGTGAGTAACCTGGTGAGTGATCTGGTGAGTAACCTGGTGAGTAACCTGGTGAGTAGTCTGGTGAGTAACCTGGTGAGTAGTCTGGTGAGTAGTCTGGTGAGTAGTCTGGTGAGTAATCTGGTGAGTGATCTGGTGAGTAGTCTGGTGAGTAACCTGGTGAGTAGTCTGGTGAGTGATCTGGTGAGTAGTTTGGTGAGTAGTCTGGTGAGTAATCTGGTGAGTGATCTGGTGAGTAGTCTGGTGAGTAACCTGGTGAGTAACCTGGTGAGTGATCTGGTGAGTGATCTGGTGAGTACCTGGTGAGTAGTCTGGTGAGTGAATAATCTGGTGAGTGATCTGGTGAGTAGTCTGGTGAGTGATCTGGTGAGTGATCTGGTGAGTAGTCTGGTGAGTAGTCTGGTGAGTGATCTGGTGAGTAACCTGGTGAGTAGTCTGGTGAGTGATCTGGTGAGTACCTGGTGAGTAGTCTGGTGAGTAAGTAATCTGGTGAGTGATCTGGTGAGTAACCTGGTGAGTGATCTGGTGAGTAGTCTGGTGAGTGAGTGGCTGAGTGATCTGGTGAGTAGTCTGGTGAGTAACCTGGTGAGTAACCTGGTGAGTGATCTGGTGAGTAGTCAGGTGAGTAGTCTGGTGAGTAACCTGGTGAGTAACCTGGTGAGTGATCTGGTGAGTGATCTGGTGAGTAGTCTGGTGAGTAGTCTGGTGAGTGATCTGGTGAGTAACCTGGTGAGTAGTCTGGTGAGTGATCTGGTGAGTACCTGGTGAGTAGTCTGGTGAGTAAGTAATCTGGTGAGTGATCTGGTGAGTAACCTGGTGAGTGATCTGGTGAGTAGTCTGGTGAGTGAGTGGCTGAGTGATCTGGTGAGTAGTCTGGTGAGTAACCTGGTGAGTAACCTGGTGAGTGATCTGGTGAGTAGTCAGGTGAGTAGTCTGGTGAGTAACCTGGTGAGTAACCTGGTGAGTGATCTGGTGAGTGATCTGGTGAGTGATCTGGTGAGTACCTGCATGGTGAACTTCTTGTCATAGCCGGTCCCGGCCTCCCCCAGCAGCTGGTGAGTAGACTGGTGAGTGATCTGGTGAGTAGTCTGGTGAGTAGTCTGGTGAGTAACCTGGTGAGTGATCTGGTGAGTGATCTGGTGAGTAGTCTGGTGAGTAACCTGGTGAGTAACCTGGTGAGTAACCTGGTGAGTGATCTGGTGAGTAACCTGGTGAGTAACCTGGTGAGTAGTCTGGTGAGTAACCTGGTGAGTGATCTGGTGAGTAGTCAGGTGAGTAGTCTGGTGAGTAACCTGGTGAGTAACCTGGTGAGTGATCTGGTGAGTAGTCAGGTGAGTAGTCTGGTGAGTAACCTGGTGAGTAACCTGGTGAGTGATCTGGTGAGTAGTCTGGTGAGTGACCTGGTGAGTAGTCTGGTGAGTAACCTGGTGAGTGATCTGGTGAGTAACCTGGTGAGTGATCTGGTGAGTAACCTGGTGAGTAGTCTGGTGAGTAACCTTGTGAGTAGTCTGGTGAGTAGTCTGGTGAGTAGTCTGGTGAGTAACCTGGTGAGTAACCTGGTGAGTAAGCTGGTGAGTAGACTGGTGAGTGAGTAACCTGGTGAGTAACCTGGTGAGTGATCTGGTGAGTAACCTGGTGAGTAACCTGGTGAGTAGTCTGGTGAGTAACCTGGTGAGTAGTCTGGTGAGTAGTCTGGTGAGTAGTCTGGTGAGTAATCTGGTGAGTGATCTGGTGAGTAGTCTGGTGAGTAACCTGGTGAGTAGTCTGGTGAGTGATCTGGTGAGTAGTTTGGTGAGTAGTCTGGTGAGTAATCTGGTGAGTGATCTGGTGAGTAGTCTGGTGAGTAACCTGGTGAGTAACCTGGTGAGTGATCTGGTGAGTGATCTGGTGAGTACCTGGTAAGTAGTCTGGTGAGTGAGTAATCTGGTGAGTGATCTGGTGAGTAGTCTGGTGAGTGATCTGGTGAGTGATCTGGTGAGTAGTCTGGTGAGTAGTCTGGTGAGTGATCTGGTGAGTAACCTGGTGAGTAGTCTGGTGAGTGATCTGGTGAGTACCTGGTGAGTAGTCTGGTGAGTAGTCTGGTGAGTAACCTGGTGAGTGATCTGGTGAGTAGTCAGGTGAGTAGTCTGGTGAGTAACCTGGTGAGTAACCTGGTGAGTGATCTGGTGAGTGACCTGGTGAGTACCTGCATGGTGAACTTCTTGTCATAGCCGGTCCCGGCCTCCCCCAGCAGCTGGTGAGTAGTCTGGTGAGTAGTCTGGTGAGTAACCTGGTGAGTGATCTGGTGAGTGATTTGGTGAGTAGTCTGGTGAGTAACTTGGTGAGTAACCTGGTGAGTGATCTGGTGAGTAACCTGGTGAGTAACCTGGTGAGTAGTCTGGTGAGTAACCTGGTGAGTAACCTGGTGAGTGATCTGGTGAGTAGTCAGGTGAGTAGTCTGGTGAGTAACCTGGTGAGTAACCTGGTGAGTGATCTGGTGAGTAGTCTGGTGAGTAACCTGGTGAGTGATCTGGTGAGTAACCTGGTGAGTGATCTGGTGAGTGATCTGGTGAGTAACCTGGTGAGTAGTCTGGTGAGTAACCTTGTGAGTAGTCTGGTGAGTAGTCTGGTGAGTAGTCTGGTGAGTAACCTGGTGAGTAACCTGGTGAGTAACCTGGTGAGTGATCTGGTGAGTGACCTGGTGAGTAGACTGGTGAGTGATCTGGTGAGTAACCTGGTGAGTAACCTGGTGAGTAGTCTGGTGAGTGATCTGGTGAGTGATCTGGTGAGTAGTCTGGTGAGTAACCTGGTGAGTGATCTGGTGAGTAACCTGGTGAGTAGACTGGTGAGTAGTCTGGTGAGTAACCTAAGTGAGTAGTCTGGTGAGTAGTCTGGTGAGTAACCTGGTGAGTAGTCTGGTAAGTGATCTGGTGAGTAGTCTGGTGAGTGATCTGGTGAGTGATCTGGTGAGTAGTCTGGTGAGTGATCTGGTGAGTAACCTGGTGAGTGATCTGGTGAGTAACCTGGTGAGTAACCTGGTGAGTGATCTGGTGAGTAACCTGGTGAGTGATCTGGTGAGTAGACTGGTGAGTGAGTAACCTGGTGAGTGATCTGGTGAGTGATCTGGTGAGTGATCTGGTGAGTAACCTGGTGAGTGATCTGGTGAGTAGTCTGGTGAGTAACCTGGTGAGTGATCTGGTGAGTGATCTGGTGAGTAGTCTGGTGAGTGATCTGGTGAGTAACCTGGTGAGTAGACTGGTGAGTAACCTGGTGAGTAACCTGGTGAGTAACCTGGTGAGTGATCTGGTGAGTGACCTGGTGAGTACCTGCATGGTGAACTTCTTGTCATAGCCGGTCCCGGCCTCCCCCAGCAGCTGGTATTTGAGTCCCCGACGCTTCTCGTTGAGCTCCATGATGGGGTTCTTGCCGCTGGCTGTGAGGAGCGGTCCACTGCCTCCTGACCCCTTGGGGGCTGAGCCCACCGCTGGAGCCCCCAGCTGGGGGGAGGGGGGGAGAGGGGGTGGGTGGGTGAGTGGGTGAGTGAGTGAGTGGGTGAGTGGGTAGGTGGGTTAGTGGGTGAGTGAGTGGGTGAGTGAGTGGGTGAGTGGGTGAGTGGGTGAGTGGGTGGGTGGGTGGGTGAGTGGGTGGGTGGGTGGGTGAGTGGGTGAGTGAGTGAGTGGGTGAGTGGGTGGGTGAGTGGGTGAGTGAGTGAGTGGGTGAGTGGGTGGGTGGGTGAGTGGGTAAGTGGGTGGGTGAGTGAGTGGGTGAGTGAGTGAGTGAGTGGGTGGGTGAGTGGGTGAGTGAGTGGGTGAGTGTGTGAGTGAGCGGGTGAGTGAGTGGGTGAGTGGGTGAGTGAGTGGGTGAGTGAGTGAGTGGGTGGGTGGGTGTGTGGGTGGGTGGGTGAGTGAGTGAGTGGGTGAGTGGGTGAGTGAGTGGGTGGGTGAGTGAGTGGGTGAGTGGGTAGGTGGGTGGGTGGGTAGGTGAGTGGGTGAGTGGGTAGGTGAGTAGGTGAG